>NW_027122270.1:600000-859717 GCF_030686945.1 Centruroides vittatus
CGGTCGCCCCATTGTGGGCCTGGCCGAACCCATAATGGGCCTACTAAAAGAGGCCCTCTTAGTGCCCACAGGGCGGAAAGAGTTTAAAAAAAAAAAAAAAAAAAAAAAAAAAAAAAAACATTGAAAATGAGATTAATGGAGTGTAATCCCTAAATGCTAGGCCTTACACCAAAAATGAGATTATTGGAGTCTAAGCGTAAATGCTAGGACTAACATCGAAAATGAGATTAATGGAGTGTAAGCCTTAATGCTACGCCTAACACCGAAAATTAGATTAATGGAGTGTAAGCCTAAATGCTAGACCTAACGCCGATAATAGGATTACTGGAGTGTAAGCCTTAATGCTAGGCATAACATCGAAAATGAGGTTATTGGAGTCTAAGCGTAAATGCTAGGACTAACATTTAAAATGAGATTAATGGAGTGTAAGCCTAAATGCTAGGCCTAAGATCGGAAATCGAGTTGATGGAGTCGAAGTGTAAATGCTAGGTCGAAAATGAGAAATGGAAAATGAGATTAATGGAGTGTAAGCCTAAATGCTAGGCCTAACACCGAAAATAAGATTATTGGAGTCTAAGCCTACATTTTAGGCCTAACATCGAAAATGAGATTTATGGATTCTAAACCTAAATGCTAAACCTAACAGAAAATGAGAATTATGGAGTGTAAGCCTAAATCCTAGGCCTAACATCGAAAATCGAGTTGATGTAGTCGAAGACAAAATGCTAGGCCTAATGTGAGAAATGAGATTTATGGAGTCTAAACTTAAATGCTAGTCTTAACACCGGAAATCGAGTTGATGGAGTGTAAGCCTAAATGCTAGGCCTACAACGAAAATGAGATTATTGGAGTCTGGGAGATCATTTGATAGAAACTTCAAAAACGTGTTTAACATGTCCAGATGTTACATAAGTTTTTTTGTTAACTTATGTAAACTTATGTACTCTTGAGAAAGAGATGTGTCAGCTTCTCTTGACAATTATGGAGGATTTCGGGGCACTTCCGCATATATTAATCCGCTCAAATATGCGCAAACCACAGCGATTCTCTTTTCTTCTGTCAGCCTGATTGAAACGAGCTGCAAACATTTTTACAGAAAACGAATAGAGACTTTATAATCAGCCTGCACGTCTGTATATTTTCGAAGAAATGTACAGAGTTGAAACTATATTTATGTAAATAAAAACTCAAAATGTCTTTACTTATACATTTTATCTTTGTCTTTGGCTTGCGTGACAAAGAAAATTTGAATTTCATTTCTGTCTGAATATTATTTCCTCTATTTTTTCTAAATCATAGATTATAATTTTCTACTAAACTTACCTGAAACTTAATATAGAAAAAGTTATTTCCGTACGGCAAATAATTTCCAAAACACGAATATTGAGGATCTGAAAAAAAATCATTTAATTTTTAGAATTTATATCACTAAAACCTTTTTGCTGCATTCGTTTAATTTGGCAAACGTTTTCAACTTCTTTAAATATGCCATCCTCAGGCCTAGTGTCGCCACCAGGCCGGTTTTAAATGGTCCGGACTAATTATTTACTTGTCCGGTTTTCGTAGAAATTGTGAAATTGTGATGAAAGAAAATTAATTTATAAAAATTTTTGCGAGTATTTTATTTTAACGGTTAAAGACTAACTTCACACCCCCACTCAAACTTCTTCCAATTTTATCTATAGGCTAAAATTGACAGATAATGTACTTTTACAATTCTAACGTGCAAATATCTGTAGCAAATATTAAGTTTGTTCTAACACAAGTCCCTAAGTGGTTGAAAACTGGCATGCGCATTGTTCAGTTCTTGGCTATAAAATGACATTGCGCGGTTTCAAATTCAAACCAAAATACGCCTTTATGGCGATAAATAAAAAATAATGCAATATTTATTTTTATGTAATTTTTTTCAATTATTTTCATATAGTTTATTATTATATGTAACCATTACTGATGTTAGTTTTCAAATTTCCATATTTATATTATATATTGTATCAGATACAATGTATCTTCTGTAACTTAATATTATTAATGTTTGTATGTGTTATTAATTAATATTCCTACTTTCATGTATTATTTTTGTATCTAATATCGACATCGGACTGTTATTATTTTTGGAGAAGCCAAATGTGATTATTGTATTACTTTAATAATATATCATGCACATGTTTACCTTCTAATAAGAAAATATTTATTTTCTTATTAGAAGGTAAACATTAAATTAATTAAATTAATTAACAATTTAAAAAACTGTTTTTTTTTTTAAATTTCTAAGTATAACGTTTTAATTTTAAAATGTCCGGGTCAACAATTTTGAAAAGGTGGCAACATGTTCGGTCCACATTTTTCTTGGAACATTTTTACCGTTAAAAAATCTTTTCAAAATAGAATACATAAACAGAATAAAAGAACGAAAGAACAGTAACGTTTAAATATTTGAATATTTAAACTAGTGATTCTCAACCACTGTGCAACGAATCTCGTTGCACAGTGGTTGAGAGTCGTAATGTCTTGATCACCAGGCCGGTTCGAATTTTGTGTTAATTAAGAACTTCACAATTTTCAACAGCTTCAGTTTTGTTTACTATTCATCCGACAAGATTTATTAAACTCGGTGCTAATGGAGAAAATGAGGATTTGATATGAATTTGTGCTCATTAATAACTAATTTGTAAATCTAATTCGATGTACTGTACATATCGTCGTACCGATAACGTTCGATTATATTATGTCGTTTTATAATATTAGGATTTCAATGAATTTAGAAAAAAATTATCAGGAGATTTCTAAAACACCACACTCATAACACTTTATAAATTTGCAGCCGTGTTTATTCGGTACAAACGAACGTTTTCGGTCGTATTATGGTTGCAAATTTATAAGGTGTTATGAGTGTGTGGTGTTTTAATAACGTATGCAGTCTACGATGAGTTATAATCAGATTTTTTTTTCGTTACTCTCGTTTTATTGTTTATTTCTCAGTTTTTATATTCTATGCCGTGTTTTATGCAATCCATAGTTTCAATAAATATCCTAAATTTCAATTTATAATTAATTTATATATAATTTTATGAATTGTCGAATTGGATTTAAGGTAAACGAAATAAAATTAGATAGCTATTATGTAATTCCATTTTACATTTCACCCATTACAAATGAATCTGTCCTCTATTAGGTCGATTGACATGGATATTTTACTTATTCATTTATTCATTTTTGGCTCTTTCCTTCCTGTGGGTAATAAAAAGGTTTGTTTTTTACTTTCCGAGACTGCTAACTGATACACTAGACCAGCCGATAAATGCTCAAATTGATGTGCAAAAAAATTATGTACAAATAGACGTTCTGTCGAAATGCCATTATGCTTCTACCTGTACAAAATATAGGTACTTTTTTAAAACTTTCCGCTCTTTAGGCATTAAGAGGGCCTCTTTTAGCAAGCCCATTATGGGTTCGGCGAGGCCCACAATGGGACGGCCGGGTGGTGAGAGACGGGGGCCGAGCATTTCCCGAAAAATTCTTGGAGATTTGATCCCGGGTCTCCTAGAGCGGTAGACTGCTCTAGGGGACTACCTACGACGGCCGGATGGCCGAGCGGTAAAGGTGGCAGCCTACCGCTCTGGGGGACCCGGGATCGAATCCGAACGGGTCGAATAATCCCCAGGAATTTTTTCGGGGGGTGGTCCGTTCGGATATGTCGGGCCCCGTCCCTCACCACCCGGTCGCCCCATTGTGGGCCTGGCCGAACACATAATGGGCCTACTAAAAGAGGCCCTCTTAGTGCCCACAGGGCGGAAAGAGTTTAAAAAAAAAAAAAAAAAAAAAAAAAAAAAAAACATTGAAAATGAGATTAATGGAGTGTAATCCCTAAATGCTAGGCCTTACACCAAAAATGAGATTATTGGAGTCTAAGCGTAAATGCTAGGACTAACATCGAAAATGAGATTAATGGAGTGTAAGCCTTAATGCTACGCCTAACACCGAAAATTAGATTAATGGAGTGTAAGCCTAAATGCTAGACCTAACGCCGATAATAGGATTACTGGAGTGTAAGCCTTAATGCTAGGCATAACATCGAAAATGAGGTTATTGGAGTCTAAGCGTAAATGCTAGGACTAACATTTAAAATGAGATTAATGGAGTGTAAGCCTAAATGCTAGGCCTAAGATCGGAAATCGAGTTGATGGAGTCGAAGTGTAAATGCTAGGTCGAAAATGAGAAATGGAAAATGAGATTAATGGAGTGTAAGCCTAAATGCTAGGCCTAACACCGAAAATAAGATTATTGGAGTCTAAGCCTACATTTTAGGCCTAACATCGAAAATGAGATTTATGGATTCTAAACCTAAATGCTAAACCTAACAGAAAATGAGAATTATGGAGTGTAAGCCTAAATCCTAGGCCTAACATCGAAAATCGAGTTGATGTAGTCGAAGACAAAATGCTAGGCCTAATGTGAGAAATGAGATTTATGGAGTCTAAACTTAAATGCTAGTCTTAACACCGGAAATCGAGTTGATGGAGTGTAAGCCTAAATGCTAGGCCTACAACGAAAATGAGATTATTGGAGTCTGGGAGATCATTTGATAGAAACTTCAAAAACGTGTTTAACATGTCCAGATGTTACATAAGTTTTTTTGTTAACTTATGTAAACTTATGTACTCTTGAGAAAGAGATGTGTCAGCTTCTCTTGACAATTATGGAGGATTTCGGGGCACTTCCGCATATATTAATCCGCTCAAATATGCGCAAACCACAGCGATTCTCTTTTCTTCTGTCAGCCTGATTGAAACGAGCTGCAAACATTTTTACAGAAAACGAATAGAGACTTTATAATCAGCCTGCACGTCTGTATATTTTCGAAGAAATGTACAGAGTTGAAACTATATTTATGTAAATAAAAACTCAAAATGTCTTTACTTATACATTTTATCTTTGTCTTTGGCTTGCGTGACAAAGAAAATTTGAATTTCATTTCTGTCTGAATATTATTTCCTCTATTTTTTCTAAATCATAGATTATAATTTTCTACTAAACTTACCTGAAACTTAATATAGAAAAAGTTATTTCCGTACGGCAAATAATTTCCAAAACACGAATATTGAGGATCTGAAAAAAAATCATTTAATTTTTAGAATTTATATCACTAAAACCTTTTTGCTGCATTCGTTTAATTTGGCAAACGTTTTCAACTTCTTTAAATATGCCATCCTCAGGCCTAGTGTCGCCACCAGGCCGGTTTTAAATGGTCCGGACTAATTATTTACTTGTCCGGTTTTCGTAGAAATTGTGAAATTGTGATGAAAGAAAATTAATTTATAAAAATTTTTGCGAGTATTTTATTTTAACGGTTAAAGACTAACTTCACACCCCCACTCAAACTTCTTCCAATTTTATCTATAGGCTAAAATTGACAGATAATGTACTTTTACAATTCTAACGTGCAAATATCTGTAGCAAATATTAAGTTTGTTCTAACACAAGTCCCTAAGTGGTTGAAAACTGGCATGCGCATTGTTCAGTTCTTGGCTATAAAATGACATTGCGCGGTTTCAAATTCAAACCAAAATACGCCTTTATGGCGATAAATAAAAAATAATGCAATATTTATTTTTATGTAATTTTTTTCAATTATTTTCATATAGTTTATTATTATATGTAACCATTACTGATGTTAGTTTTCAAATTTCCATATTTATATTATATATTGTATCAGATACAATGTATCTTCTGTAACTTAATATTATTAATGTTTGTATGTGTTATTAATTAATATTCCTACTTTCATGTATTATTTTTGTATCTAATATCGACATCGGACTGTTATTATTTTTGGAGAAGCCAAATGTGATTATTGTATTACTTTAATAATATATCATGCACATGTTTACCTTCTAATAAGAAAATATTTATTTTCTTATTAGAAGGTAAACATTAAATTAATTAAATTAATTAACAATTTAAAAAACTGTTTTTTTTTTTAAATTTCTAAGTATAACGTTTTAATTTTAAAATGTCCGGGTCAACAATTTTGAAAAGGTGGCAACATGTTCGGTCCACATTTTTCTTGGAACATTTTTACCGTTAAAAAATCTTTTCAAAATAGAATACATAAACAGAATAAAAGAACGAAAGAACAGTAACGTTTAAATATTTGAATATTTAAACTAGTGATTCTCAACCACTGTGCAACGAATCTCGTTGCACAGTGGTTGAGAGTCGTAATGTCTTGATCACCAGGCCGGTTCGAATTTTGTGTTAATTAAGAACTTCACAATTTTCAACAGCTTCAGTTTTGTTTACTATTCATCCGGCAAGATTTATTAAACTCGGTGCTAATGGAGAAAATGAGGATTTGATATGAATTTGTGCTCATTAATAACTAATTTGTAAATCTAATTCGATGTACTGTACATATCGTCGTACCGATAACGTTCGATTATATTATGTCGTTTTATAATATTAGGATTTCAATGAATTTAGAAAAAAATTATCAGGAGATTTCTAAAACACCACACTCATAACACTTTATAAATTTGCAGCCGTGTTTATTCGGTACAAACGAACGTTTTCGGTCGTATTATGGTTGCAAATTTATAAGGTGTTATGAGTGTGGTGTTTTAATAACGTATGCAGTCTACGATGAGTTATAATCAGATTTTTTTTTCGTTACTCTCGTTTTATTGTTTATTTCTCAGTTTTTATATTCTATGCCGTGTTTTATGCAATCCATAGTTTCAATAAATATCCTAAATTTCAATTTATAATTAATTTATATATAATTTTATGAATTGTCGAATTGGATTTAAGGTAAACGAAATAAAATTAGATAGCTATTATGTAATTCCATTTTACATTTCACCCATTACAAATGAATCTGTCCTCTATTAGGTCGATTGACATGGATATTTTACTTATTCATTTATTCATTTTTGGCTCTTTCCTTCCTGTGGGTAATAAAAAGGTTTGTTTTTTACTTTCCGAGACTGCTAACTGATACACTAGACCAGCCGATAAATGCTCAAATTGATGTGCAAAAAAATTATGTACAAATAGACGTTCTGTCGAAATGCCATTATGCTTCTACCTGTACAAAATATAGGTACTTTTTTAAAACTTTCCGCTCTTTAGGCATTAAGAGGGCCTCTTTTAGCAAGCCCATTATGGGTTCGGCGAGGCCCACAATGGGACGGCCGGGTGGTGAGAGACGGGGGCCGAGCATTTCCCGAAAAATTCTTGGAGATTTGATCCCGGGTCTCCTAGAGCGGTAGACTGCTCTAGGGGACTACCTACGACGGCCGGATGGCCGAGCGGTAAAGGTGGCAGCCTACCGCTCTGGGGGACCCGGGATCGAATCCGAACGGGTCGAATAATCCCCAGGAATTTTTCGGGGGGTGGTCCGTTCGGATATGTCGGGCCCCGTCCCTCACCACCCGGTCGCCCCATTGTGGGCCTGGCCGAACACATAATGGGCCTACTAAAAGAGGCCCTCTTAGTGCCCACAGGGCGGAAAGAGTAAAAAAAAAAAAAAAGGGGGGACTACCTTGACCACTCGACCATCCGGCCGCTAAAATATAGGTACTACATTAATACATTTTATTACAGAGTAGTTTCCATTTAATGAGCTGTTCAGAACTGGGGCTTTTTGACATAAGACAGCGTTTCTTAAACTAGGAATCAAGACCATTCGAAGGGTAAACTAAGAATTTTTGACGGTGGCAAAATTTGAAGAAACTAAGGTTTATGTATATGCAGTGGCGTGCCGTCATTGGAAGCGATGGAAGCGCCGATTCCACCTTCCAATGACCTTCCCTTGTATTTTATAAAATATAAATTTTCATATTTTAACGTACTTTGAATTAATTAAAATGAATATTTTATTATAACTGCATTATGTATCTTTTACAAATTTCTATACTACATGTGAAAAAAAAAAACGATAAGATTGCTATTGTATATTCGAATAATTCGGTGGCGGAAGGAGTGTCGAAACCGGGTCAGTTTCCAATCAGCCAGATTATATAGGCATTGTCACATGCGGTTTACAGTGCACCAACCTCACCCGGTTTAGCTGGTAGAAGCGACACACGCGTAAAGAGTCCGACTTTATATCCCGGACCGGTTCTGAGCTGTTAGCCGCCTGCCTGTCAACTTCCAAGCAGCCAGATTATAGACATTGGCGCATGCGCTTTACAGAGCACCAACGTCACGGTTTAGCTGGTAGAAGCGACACACGCGTAAAGAGTACGCGACTTTATATCCCGGAGCGGTTGTGGGCTGTTAGCCACCTGCTAGATATTCGGCCACCCTCGCCCGATTATGTGAATCATGAGCAGACTAGATCAACGGCGGGCAACCCGCCGGGCCAGCTACGGCTGGCGAAAAGTTTTTATCCGGCCCGCGAGATCTTTAATAGATTATTAAAGGTCTTTCTTTAATAATCTATTAAAGATAATTCTTTGTAATTTTCGAAAACGATAAGAGAAATAAATGTAGTAATTAATTTTTTATTTATTTATTTCATATTTGCAGACTAAAAAAATTACGAGTCACAAGAAAGCGTCAATTAACTACTACGGCCCGCGGAAAAAAAACGTAAAATTTATTCTGGCCCACGTTATAAAAAAGGTTGCCCACCGTAGACTAGATTTATAACAACCCAACCGATAGGAATTTTCTGGCATGTTTTTATGATAGTTCTGTATAGTTGACAGGAGTTTAAAAAAATTCATTAAAATATTTGATACATTTATTCCACGTTTATTCTGCTCTCCCATCTTATATTATTTACGGATTTCAATGTTAAACCAGTGATATTACGATTTAGTATGTCCCATCTGTAAGGGGATGCAGAAAAAACGTGTACAATTCTAGTACAGTGATAAAAAATTAACTGTTACTTTGGTTGCATCATTTACAACCAAATTTAATGAATGAGACGTACAATGGTACAAAAAAAGCTCTAGAATTTATTTTCCTTAAATTTACGATTTATGTATCGGTTGTCATAAAAATTTCTTTCCACTTCTTTCCCAAGACTACAGATATTCGAGTACAAAGTAACCGGTTTCGACTTATTTCTATTTAAGAAGTAGTTAAATAATTAAGCGATTAGGGAATTAGAAACATAAATAAAACCCCGATGAAAGAGCCCAAATTTTACTTAAACAGAAGCTTAACCGAACCAATCTCTTGCCGAGTACAGTGGGATCTGATCTCTTCGTAATATTAGATGTAATAAAGACAGAAATTTCTCCAGTTCAATGAGAGTGACCGAAAAGTTGTAAATTTTGGAAATTTCCGTGAACACTCGATCCTAAAACGAATTAGTTAGAAAACGAACGTCGGACATCTGTTAAGTTTAACATATTTAGATTTTTACAGCTATGGTGAGAAACGTTTAAAATCTACAACAACCCCGTCGCGTCCTTTGATATATACTAGTGACGCGACAAAAGAGGCATTTGACATTGACCGGTATCGGCCCCCTCGGGATTTGGCACGGACACACCTACCTGGACCGTCTCTGATTCCATTTATTAGCCACTCGTAGGGAGCTACAGTATTTCACTAAGTGGATTGTTTTAAGATTTAAAAAGTAAAGAATATTTTGTTATTTTTATGTACGTTTCTTCACAAAGTTATATTTAATTATAAGTTTCATTAAAAGTACAGTAGAGCGTCGATAAGTGGAACCAATTGGAGACTGGGGTCCTTCCAGTTAATGATTTGTTCCAGTTTCCGACTTTGTACGAAAAAATACATTAACCTGTCCGATGTTCAAATTTTTCTCCGTTGCGTGTCGCTTCGTGTTGAATTTTCGTCGATTTTAAGCCTAACGAAAATTTTTATAATAATCATCGAGGCTATCGTATCGTTAAAAATTATTTCTGCATTTTGTACAAACAAAATAAATATATTAAAGAAAATAAAAAACATGAAAATTATACTTTAGAAGTAAATTTAGTATCAAAAACATTCGATTCAGCACGACACAGACTGAAAATCGTTCCACTTTCCGGCCATTCCACTTACCGACGTTCCACTTATCGACGCTCTACTGTATATTCATACAATTGAAGAATTTTTTGTACTAGGTATGTATATTCGTCACACATTTTGTTTTACCAAGTAAGTTTTTCTGATAACTTTAATTTTAGCCCTTATATCGTGGCTAGTGATTCAAAAATTTATTTTAAAAAAGTTTTGGCTCAAGACCGTATAATGAAAAAGAAAACATTATTTAAAAAGAAAGAACAATGCCTAAATTAAATATAAATACGTCAACAAAAAATTTCGACATTTTGACGATAAAATTTATGACGAATGACGATTCTTTCGTAAAATTGAAGCAATTTGGAAATCAAAGAGGAATAGAATTTAACATTGGTAGACAATATAAAATAAATATTGAAAATTATAACAAGATAATTACGATTAATAGATATATCTAAATTAATAGAAGTTATATGTTTTTTCTCAAAGCGAGAATTGGCATTTAGAGGGCGTAGGGAATTTATTGAATCTAATAACGGAGGTAATTATATTGAACTTTTTTATTTATTAAGTACGTCAGATAATCTATTAAAAATACATTTAAAGAAGTATACGGTTTTTACTGGCTTATCGAACAAACGAATACGAACGGGCCCTGACGCGCAATTAATTGATTGCCCCTGAAAGTCGGCTTCTTACAGAAACACAGCTTCCCTATCATCAAATGTCACGGCACGCCACTGCAAGCACGGTGTATAAAGAAGGGAGTGTGTTACATATTTGTTAATGTTTAATACGGTGAAATTGTATGAAGAAATGTAGATTTATATTATGCCCATTCAGAAGTTTGTTTTGTACCATATACTATAAAGGGAGAATCGTGAAAATTTTATTGTAAAATGGGATCTAAAAATTTTTGTTAGAAGGAGTCGCAGATAAAAAGTTTAAGGGATTCTGACATAATGGGAGCCTAATTAATATTTCTACGGATTGAGATGGCTGCACGATAATTTTAAGTGAAATAGGATAATTTCAACGGAAAAATACGATAATTTTATCTCGTAAAGTTGGCAACTCTGAATTTAATCAACATTTGCACCGCGCGCTTCCATACTATTCAAATATTTTAATAATACTGTTTGAGATCTGTGATAAAAATATTATTAGTTTAAAATACATTTCAGCAGTTACCACCCGGTTATAAGATATTAATATTATATATGAAAGTTTTAATAAAAATTCTGAAAAATAATCATCTTTGACAATTTCCGGCAGCACTGCTCCCAACAGATGTTCCATGGTTACAAAATTGGAATGTGCTGTTAGTTAAGTTTGTTATAAATGAAAAGTAACATTTTCAATAAATTCAAAGATTTTTCATAGTACTTAGTTTTAATTACTTAACATCGTGTTTAGTTTTTATTTTTTTAAGAGCAGCAATGCATACGAGTTTTATTTCTATCAACTTTGATTAGAACAGGTAGGACCCAAAAATATTGATGACTCGAATATATTATATTTATTTATTAGTTTCGATGGAGAAAATATTGAAGAAAAACACTGAATGCAACAGTATAAATGTATTTTACCTTCAAACTGACGCTTATACATTTACATTGTGATATACGTGCATAAAATTTCAGTTCTGAAGGAGTGTTTGGACCTTCCTCAAAATTTTAGAAAATCTCGTGAAGGATCACGTGTAGACCATCGTTTTCCCTTAATTCTTTTTCCATGGGCATGGTCTATATCTCTGTTAAAGTCCCAGCAGCCTTATTCAGAGTAAAACATTCAAATACAGCTCTGAATAAGGCAGAAAGATTTCCAACAACAAAAAAGAAATAAATCAAAAAATAAATTCATTCATGAAACCAAAACGTAAATAAGGCATAGTTTCGAAGATCTTTATAACAGAACAGATATATTAAATTGATATTTATCATCAGAATAGTTGATTTATAAATGTTTATAACTTTACCTATTGAAAACAACATAATTTTTGATTATATTTCATAAAACGAACATACAGCAACTCAAATTGTAGGTTTTTTTATTTTTATCAAAAAGTTTGTAAATATCTTTTGTATACATATAATCGTGCTTTGTAAAGGCTATTAGAAATTAATTCCAAAAATTTATTATTATTATTATTATTATTATTATTACTATTAAGTTAAATGTTACTGTAAAGCATATAATCATCAAAATGATTTAGTTCAATAATTTCTGTAAACCTTGATGGGTTTTAATTTCATTATCTTATAAATATATAAGTGGAGTAATCACTCCACTAATATTAACATATAGGCCTAATGGTTATTAATAATAACATTTTCTGGATATTTATGGAATTAAATTATGATTAAATGCAAATATTATCAAACACTTAGCATATTAAATAATGAGAAAAGTTTGTGATAAAAAAATTGTTTAATTCATTCATTAAGATCAAAGAAGAAAAATTTTAGTTAGATTTTGTTTTGTCAGTTATGTGGATGAATTATTTCTTATTGGATTTGAAACATTAAAATATTGCAAAATGTTACTGACTGTGAGTCTGATGTCATTTCCATTTTTTATTTTCTACTGATACATTTTTGTAACAACACAATGGTTCAATTTCCATTAGTTATTAATATGATTTCTGCTCTACTGTTTTTAAGCTTATCTTAGTTTGGTAAGAATAACTTCAACAAATAATTTAAAAAAGTTTTTACTTTTATATTTATAAACACATTTAACTGTGTTATGGTATTAAAACTATCAAAATAAGCACAAATAATTGCAATCAAGTATATTTATTTATGTTTTGATATATAAATAAAGAAACTCAACTTCTCCATGACACCAGGAGGTGAAATACTAAATTTTTCATGCAAATCACACCAGTAACAGATTCCAGATTTAGTTTTGATATATGTTCATGCTATTTTATTCATTAGAAGCTTTCTTAATTTATCTCTCTACCAGTCATTTGCTAATTTTCAGAATGTAAAAAGTTAAGAAGTAAAATAAACAAATTGTAAACTATGTTAATCACTTATCTATCCAAACAAAGAAATTAAGAACCAGATAGAAAAATTTTGTGACACTTTTTTTACTAAGACTATATATCTGATTATACACTAAAGCACCCCTACTCAACTAATTTGCAGCAAGGTCTGAATATGGAACTGACAGGCATGCTGCCAGTCCAGATTGCTTACTCTCAACTATTAAGCTGATAAAGAGAGTAAGGAGCCATTGGTCATGTTGCTACCTCTATACCAGTGTACAAAGTATCATATGCGATGTTATTTATTTATTAAGTCAAAGTATTTTTTTACATTTAATGAGAGAAATTGCACTCCCTTTCTCTAACTATTACCATCCAATTGGGTATATATGCATTATAATTTAGAAGCATTGTTTGAAATGACATGGAGTTAGGCAGCTCCTCTACTTGTTTTTAACATAATTCATATGGGTGAAAGCAAATGAAAAAAAATGGGATGATTTGGTAACTTTAATTGGTTTTGTCCAGATTGTCAGCCAACGGTCTGAACAAATCTATCTCGTGGTATGAACCATAGTCCAACAGTTGAGTAGGGACGCACTAAAGTATTAAACCTATTTATTTTCTTATGTAATGTAAACATAATTTTATTCCAGAACTGAATCTATAGAAATGAACAATAAATTTGGCAATCTTCAATGTGATATATGCAGCATAAATTTTATGACTATACATGTAAGTAATATTTTAATAAACTTTTAATTTTCAAAAAAAATTAAAATTTTTGATTGTGATTTAAGCTATTGCATTTATTAATGAATCAATAAAACTTTCTGAAAATATTGACAAATTTATTAAAAATTTGGCATTCCTTAAATATGTTCTTTACTATCTACCAACTATAATTAATGGTTCCTGATATGCACATTCTTCTATGTTCGAATTTGTTGTAAACTTAATAGCATTTTCTCTAGATGATTTAAATTTTACCAAGTTATATACAAAAACAAGTAGCATGTTGCAGTGTTTAACATATATTAGAGTCCCAATTCTCCAAAATAATGGACATTGGTGGTATTAGCATATTAAGGTTAAGTTAACTATAAACTATTAAATTATTAAATAAATGGGGTTTGAATGAAGGATTTTGGATTAATGTGTATGATTACTCTTACATGAGGAGAATAACTCAACAAAAAGGCATTAAGAAATATTTTATTTCTCTGCGAGTGCTTTCAACACTGTTATGAACATCATCTTCAGGCACAAATACGAATCGAATGTTTTCTCTGAACAACTTTTAAATTACAAATTGAAACGACCTTAACTAAATCGAACAAATTTTAAATTACAAACAGAAATGGCATTAACTGAATAGAATGTAAAAATTTTTAGAACAAAAATATTTAAAGACTTATTTTAAAAATTGTGTAACATCTACACACATGCGCTTAGACACGCGGAGAAGGTGGAGGGTGTGGGGAGGTGGAGAAGCGCAGTTAATCAGAATTATTTAACAGTTTGTACAAGCTGACCCAAGTTTCAAGTAACTCGAGGGTGGGAGAATTGCATGGCGACGATAGTGTGGTGAAGAGGGACTCCTAAGTGAGCTATGTATGGGTTATGGCACCTCCAAGTACAAACACGTCTTAAACAGGGTTAAGAGGTTGCCTACTGTATATATGTACTGTACATACCCTTAGGTGTCTACTGCCACCAGTCAGATCAGAATGACTTAGATGCTGAGCAATTTGGCAAAGTAGTCCTATCCTGCTTCCGTCAATCATCAGAAATTATACAATTAGATGTAGTTTTTGATTTTGTGATGTTTTTGGCTTTATTTAGCCATTGTTGATAATTTTACCATATTTTATATATTCTCTCTATCAATTTAATATTTTTTATTGGTGCTGATTTTAAATTTTAAATTGAATTTAAAAAAAATTGAATGTTTGAGATGTTTAAAACATTGTTGATCTATCGGTAATAAAAAAATCTCATTTTATTATTATATAAAGAACCAATAAAAGTATTAACAAATAAAAAATTCATTTATAGAAGAAATGCAGTATAAACACATTGTTTTGTTGTTTCAAGAAAAATGAAATTTAGAAAAATTTAATCTAAATTAATTTTTATTTTTGAATGCCATTTTTTGAAAATTTGATTTTGGTATTTGATGATGATGAATTCTAATTACAGTCAACCCTCTTTAAACTGTCCCTCCATGTACCACCACTCTGGGTTTTCTGTCAAAAGTCTTGGAAAAACAATTTGTTCTATAGTAAATTGATACTCCTACTCCATTTTCTACCATCCACCAACCATGATTTAAAATAAAATTGTCATTTTCTGTACAGAATATTTTGGATAAACTATCACAATAAAAAATTAGGTTTATCTGAACATTTTAAAATTGCTGGGAACAGGAGTTTCCAGCAATTTTAAATTTTGAAATGTGAGAAACAAGTTTTGTCATGAGTAATGATTTTTTCTTATCCAGTTGATGGTTAAGATCTATGTATGGCCCAAATAACAGTTAGAAAGAGCTGGACATAGACTCTGTCAGTTGAGTTCAAAACTCTTTAGATCTTTTTGTGCTCTGAATTTTTGCTGTAGAGTACATATTGTACTGCACACTACTTTTACACAAAGGCAGTGGTTTCCAACCTTTTTGTACCTGCGCCCCCCTTAAAAAAATTGTTGCGTCTCCTTAATTTTTCTAACAATCTAATTTCATAAATACTCAACTGATATTATAATTTATTTAATGGGCTACAAAATAATATACAATATTATGTAAAAATATACATAAAAAATAATTATTTATTATAAGAAATAATAATTTTAAATGTACTAAAAATAATGTACTATTATAACAGTTATGAAATTTACCTCAATATTAATTTAGAAGTTACCAAAGCGAAGTGTTTCATTCTATATATCAACGTGGTTATCGCAAGCACTACTAACGAACTAATTCTGTTCATAGACAACAGAAAAAAAACAGATGCTTCTGTTTACTGAAGTTTGGCGCGAGTAAGCACGAGAATACCCGGGATGTTCCGAGTGCTTGTCTTTTGTTTCTCGCCCCGTTGGCGCTCGGCTCCAAACGCGAAAGCGAGATGTTTTCGTTCCAGCAAGAGTATGGATGGATGTTTTAGCATTTGTACCCGAAAAATTCGCGGCGAGGATTGTGGATTACGTATACCTATTTTGCTGATTCATTTTTTTGACACCTATTCGACTTTTTTGGTTTGTATTCGAAAATGATATTTTGGAAACAGCTGCATGCCTCCCTTGCAACAGTCTCGCGGCCCCCTAGGGGGGCGCGGCCCACAGGTTGGAAACCACTGCACAAAGGAGAGTAAAACTATCTTTATAATCAGCAAAAAGCAAGAAATCTGTGCATATAGTGAAACCCATCTAGTCTGTTCTCAAAATTACGTTATCAGTCACTTTTCTGTTATCTGGAAGAAAAATGTAGATGGATTGTAGGAGATATTTTAAACCAGAAATGCAAGTGGATGAATGCAGAAAATAGATCCACTAGATCAGCGGTTTCCAATCCTTTTTTTGACCAGGGACCACTTTGATTTCATTGTTGTTAGCAGGGACCACAAGGTTTAAGAAAAATAAACTGTGTCAATCTAAAAATAAACTTTAATCAAAACTTTTAACATAAGTAATCATTAAGCTCAAAAGTAACATGCTTTAACAGTACTATTATAATAGAAAACATAACATTTTTTAGTAAAAATTAAATTCAGTTTATATCAATGTGGGAATAATAATTTGAAATGAATAAAAGTTTTAAATCTTTTGTGGACCACTGATTGGGAACCACTGCACTAGATAAATGAAAACTGGAAAATATGATGAACTTGAAAAAGCATTAATTATATGTATTGTGCAAGTAAATGCAAAGAATGGCATTGTGATAAGAAAGCAAGCAGAAATATTTGGGCAGCAGATGAATATAAGCAGTTTTAGTTATGGCAGTTATACAATAATAGAGCAGTATTACAAGTTATTAGCAGTATTATAATGATACAATGATAGAACAGTTTTAGTTATGGCAATTAACAATAATAGAGCGGTATGGTATGAAAGATGTGTATAACATGGATGAAATCATTTTATTTTACTGATTACTACCTGACAAAACAATTGCTCATGTATCTATGAAAGGTTGCAAAAATAAAGATAGAATTACAATTGCCTTTTGTTGTAATTCAGACTGTACTGTGACAAAAGAACTGCAACTGTTATAGAAAGTATTGCAAAGCCTCATTCTTTCAAAAATTTCTATCCTTCTATTTATTGCCACTACAAGCCCAACAAAAAGGGATGAATGACAGCTTTATTTTTCTAAGAATTTATTGATTTTAATAGGGATATGGAGAGAGAGAATGTCCTGCTATTGATTGATAATGCATCCTGTCATAAGACAGTCAATCTGAGCAATTTTTATTTTATTTTTTATTATTTTAATGAAAGATAATGGCTGTATACAAAGTGTTTAGCTGGGAAGAAGGGAAGGGAAGTAGGAGGATGAGGAGGTAGAAAGAAGAGAAAGGAAGGATCCCTTTGAGCAGTGTATGTAAGGTTACCACTCCCTCTATGATTAATGTTGGCGCACAGTTTTTAGGCTGCAAAGCTATGGGTCTAAATGAAAACCTGAATTGTAGCATACACCAATAAATAGTGCAGCTATATAAAAACTAGACAGAGTGAAGTTTAATGCTGAAAACTAAAATAAAGGCTTTAAACTAATACTAAAATAATACAGAAACTAAGCTAGCAAGCCCTATAAGAAGCAGAATAACTTAACATGTTACTAAGCAAGAATACTGACAAGGACAACAACCATACTAGAGCATGCAATGACAAAAGATCTATGAGCAAGACTGCATTTTTTTTTAATTAAAAAATTTTTTTTTGTTTTATTATTATTACATATAAGAAGACTAAAGACAACATGAAGGGAAATGGAAGCAGAACCCGATAACTACAAAGAAACAAGAGACACTTCACAAAAGAACTAGTTGTATGATTAACCTTAATTTGAACTATACAATGTGAATGAGGAAACCTGTGTTGTATGTGCTATTGGGGAGAGAGACCACAAGAGCTCTGCTGTTTGACATATGAATGAAAGTAAATAACAGTACATTGTATGTGTCTGGATGAGTTGCTGTGGTGTGCAATGCTGGTTGTATCTCCAAAATTGCTGCTGTCATAAGCTCTCCTTAATGTTCGTGTACCTATCGCAATGGAAAATGAAGTGAATAGGTGTTTGGTCCTCATTCAGCCTGCATTCACAGTGCAGGTTGTGCCTGAGGTTGAACCTATGCAGATAGTGCTTGAAGTTGCCATGGCCTGTAAGAAGCTGAGTTAGGGTAAAGCTAGGGGAAAAGTATGGAAGAGTCACAACAATGTCAACCCTGGAGATAAAAGTCAATCTGAGCAATGTAGAATCTTTCCAGCAAATTGCACAGAAATTCTGAAACCACTTGGCACTAGCATAATAAAATGTTTTAAATTAACTTGAACAACTGAAGTGCCTTTGACCGGTGTGCTTCTTTTCTCTCTCTCTCTGTAAATTGCAAATGTTTTCAAACCTTGTTGGGTTCTTTCTCAGGCATAACGGAATTCTGTTCTACAAATTTAAATATCCCATCAAAGTTGACCGTTGATTTAAAAAAAACTGCATTCTGGAACGCTGTCACGTGTAGCCGATGTCGTCATATTAGACTTATGCGATGAGAGTATAGTGCTACTTCAGGGATCTGTTCAGAAAGGCTTCCCAAGCTGATGATAAGTTGACTTCCTTTTTAAAATTGATACAGTGTGTATTGCTGCGGGTGTTGAGTAAGATGTATACAGCTTCGAGCCATTTGAGGTGATCTTGTCGAAACATGGAGTGAATAATTCCGGCACGGGTGAAATATACAGTAATATTAAAATGTTTTAAATTTAACTACTGACACCACCAAGTAAGGAAATGTATCAAAGGCATCAATGACGAAATTCCTGTTGAGATGTTGCTGAAATCTGCACTGCGGCTAATTAAAAAATCATGGGATGAAGTGACATCCAGGACAATAAAAAATTGCACCTACACACTGGTCTATTCAGAGAGAAGACACAAATTGATAAGGATTATAACAACAGTGTTCGAATGTAGTGATTTCAGCTATCTTTCAAACATCACTTCCACAATCCAACTTGCTGCTGAAGAATTGATTGAAATTGACTGTAATGAGGATAATTTTGCAGAGTTAACCTCAGAATCAGAAAAATCAGGTTCTTTGGATCCGTGTAGAATCAGAAGAAATAGTTAATTCTGTGAGAAAAGAAGATAGTCAACTGCAATGAAAAAGATCAGATCACAACAATGATGACATAGAAAATCCTCTAGTAACTGCATAAGAAGCTCAGGTTTGTTTAGAGAAAATTTTGCATTTTCTGAAGGTAAGTGCCGCCAATAAAGATGCATGTTAACTTATTGGATACATTTAAATCCATGACTCAAGGAAATAATATAGTTCGAACAACTTTGTACAGGTTTTTCTTTTGTAAGCAAAAAGACAATAAATGAAGGAAAGTGATAGTTATTCTTATTTTCCCGACATTCCTATTTGCATACCGTTTTTGATAAACCATCATCCTCACCTTTCCATCATGACCTGAAAATCAATTGTGGTAGTTTAAAGGGGGTTGACTGTATTTACATACTGTTTAAAACTAATTAATTAAGATAATTATTTAGAATTATCTATTATAAACATGATAACTTTTATTTTAAAAAAATATAAATTAATTATAAAAAAAATCTATTTGTTTTTATAGGAAAAAGAAGAACATGAATTTTCACTTATGCATCATATTCGATTAGATCAGAGAGAAAAAAACAGGTATTTCTTGTAAGATATAATCATAAAAATGCTTTTCTTTTATTATAAAGTAATTCATCATAAAATTTTTATATAAATTCTGTTTCTTCTAAAAATAAATGTCTTGTTATGCATCCTGCAGATGTCATTAATTCATATAGTGAGAGAGAGATTATCTCTCTAAGTATTTCATTGAAAACGTATTCACAAAATTTTAATTGTGGTTTTTATTTATAAATTTAAATAGATTATTTATAGCAAAAGATTTACAAATTTAATTGATATTTATTTAAATATTCTTAAGATGTGCAAATATGTAACAAAAACTTTTGATCAGAGTTTAGTTTTGAAAGAGAATGAAAAGAATGGAGAAATTATTAAATTCTGAATCTAAAGAATGTATTTTGGATTAAAATGTAGCTTTTCATTTTGAATTGGATTCTTTGAAGAATTAGTTATTGAAATATATAAGAAATATTTCTAACAAAAATGATATGAATTTCAAAAATACTAAAATTTTCATTTGATATATTAAAGACTTTGTGTAGTCATGCAATATATTAGATTATCTTAACTAGTTTATAGCTTTAAATTTGTCAGATATGTTTGATGAGTTATATATTTTTTATTAAAGTTTTTTTCTTTTTAGAATTAATTTAAATTTTATTCTATAATAATTAGGTAATTATTATTTGTAGACCAGCTGTTCATAAATGTACATTATGCCAAGTTCCTCTAACATCTTTAAAATGTTATGTTACTCATTTGGAAGGAAAGAAACATAAAACACATTTATCAGATTACCGAAAGCGGTTTGTATTATTTTACTTATTAACAACTTTTGTCTTGATTGATTAAATTTTAATTAATGAAGCCAAATTTAGATTTTTACTAATTAAATTGAATGAATGTAAAATACTAATTAATGTTCACTTTCTTGATTTTGAAATATTTTTATTTGATAACTGAGCAAATGTTATAAATTAAAATTATTTCCAGTTTAGGTTATATTTTATTTTTATTTGTTTATACATTGATACTTTTTGACCAAAAAGAAAGTTGCACTAAAAGAAAATCTGAGTAAAAGAGTATCTGAAATTAATAAGTTTATTAATGATTTTATGTGCAAGTGATTAAATTTGAAAGTCAGTCCAAATAGTGAAATTGACTTTTTGACAATTGGCTTTTCTTGCTTGCTGAGGATATTTTGTAGACTTCAAGCAAACGCAATTATTACTTTTCAAATACATGAATAAGTTTTAGATGGATCGTGTAATTGGTCCTGTGAAACTGTGATATTTTAGTAATAAAATATAAAATTTAACTTCATGAATGGCAATAATCAAACAATATTGTCAGATTTTATTTGTGCTATAATATAGTAAATTAATTAAAGATATTAGCCATGTTATAGCTTGAATAAAATCCAGTTGTATTGTTTGATTATAATCAAACAATATTACTGAAATATTACAATAGTTATTATAATATTTAAAAACAGTCACTTAGTTCACATTCTTTCCATTGAGCAAAATTCAGCAAATCTAGAGGTCACAAAATTTAATTTGAGATCAAATGAGATCTCAAATTAAACTTTGTGACCTCTAGATTTGCAGAAAACTAAAAATTTTAAAATATTTTGAAATGATCCAAATATTAATGATTTTAGCAATATTTGGTGGGTCATCTGATGAGTAAGGGTAGATTTATACTAGCACTGCCAGTTGGTTTTGACAGTTCAAAAACCAGTTTCAGGTGTACTCTGGTCCAGCAGAACAAATATTAATTCATACTTTGGCTGACTGCCATCAAACATTATTCTGTTTAGCCAATATGATGTGTTTTACTGAATAGTAAAATAATAGAACAAATAGTTAAATAATAAAAAAAAAATTATAGTGAAATAGTTCAATCAGAATAGGGATAACTTTGCATATAACATATAGTTGTGGAGTGTGATGAACTTCATCTTATTGGCTTATAGGTGGAGTTGCCAGGCCATGCAACCAGTAAAAGGCAACTGAACTGAACAGTGCTGGTGAACAACAAAACAGGGCAAAATTCCCTGAGATTCTGTCATTTAGTCTTTGACCAAATTTTTTTTTTCATTTCATTGATAGTCAATTTTAACAAATTTTTGAAATGCAGTTTCTTAAACCTGGAATCTAGTAAGGCTTCCATGGCTAACAAACTATTTCCTTCAATTACAAAAACCAAAACCATTTACCATGCAATAAATATTATTAATCTAATGTTTTCAGACTTAATAGATCTTTAGGAGATATTTGAATTTTATGATTTAAAAAGAACAAAGTTGCCACTTATTCTGTAATGGTTTATAACATTCTTTTTTTGG
This sequence comes from Centruroides vittatus, assembly GCF_030686945.1. Taxonomy (NCBI): domain Eukaryota; kingdom Metazoa; phylum Arthropoda; class Arachnida; order Scorpiones; family Buthidae; genus Centruroides; species Centruroides vittatus. Next base: position 622,247 of record NW_027122270.1, read on the forward strand.
AATAAGACAAATTTTATAAATGCACTTGTCAGACTTTAATTAATGACAAAAATTAATGACAAATTAATGACAAAAAAATAAAATGATATAAAATCTAAAATGTATACGTTGTAATATAAACTAGGCAGAAAAACTAAATTATACTTTACAAACTTTACTCCAGTATTTACCTTACAATCTCTGTACTGGCAAGTTAATCACTATCGTGTAATCTAAATACTATTCATCCTTCAGTATCCTCTTATTTAGCTTGCTTTTATATTTTATCAAGCAGTACTTTCCACACTGGTGAAATTGTAGTATTTTTCTATAATTTACTGTCTGTCCCCTCTCTATGGCCTTATGGATGTGCCATGCTTCCACATATTTAATTCATTGCTTTTCCTGGACCTTTTGGATTATTTCTGCTCAATTCCATTTTACCATTATGAAATGTGGGTCTGCTACTGCATAGGCTGCTAAAGCTGTAACTAGCAGCTCCTTTTAGATATTATCTTTATGTTCCTTAATCCTCTGTTTCAGAAATACTCTAGTGGCTCCTATGTAGCATAAGTCGTTCTACTTTCTGCTGTTTTTTTACTGGTATTCTGTATACATCAAGAATGACCGTTGAGTTGATAGCCTCTTTGCCATTCTTTATATCCTGTATATAGTGGTGTTCCTCTTAAATATGATTTTCTTATTAGCAATCCCAGTTTCTCTGTAGACATTGCAGAGGTATGCCGTATATTTCACTTCAGCATATTCATTCTGCTTGTCATGTTGTTTTGTCTCTCTATCTTATGTTCTCCATTTGTTGATTATTCTCATTATTATTTTTTACTTGACCCCAAATTGATGTGCAATCTCTTCAATGTATTCTGGTTTCCTTAACCTGTCCTTTACATTAATGCAAAGAGAATATGCATGTTTTATAAGAGCCCTGAATGCTGCTAATCTATAGCTTACTGGGTCATGTGAGGCCACAGTATAGATATTAGGTTGTAAATTGCTTCTTGTAAATATCTGTGGTGATATTGCATTCCTTTAATGTGATCAACATGTCGAAGAATTGCTACAGTTCTTCGACATGTTTATCACATTAAAGGTCAATAGTTACAACATTGCTTTCCTGTTCCAGTTCTGTTTCTAAGCCAAATGGGTTGGAATTAATATCTTCAATGAATTGCCTGATATTAGGTTTTTTTCCTCCATATTATTAATATGCTGTCTACCTGTCTACATAACATGCATACATAGTGGTGTTTCCATATTTAGTACAGTAGTCACCACTGAACTTAGACCAGGCTGCAGTTAACATGTCATCCAATAAATAGGTTTAAAAAAAGCTTTGATTCATTGCATGAATGTTTTACATAATTTAAAACAAGTATATAGTAATTAATCTTTATCTTTGCTAAATATCAACTTGATATCTTGCAAGTTTAACAAAATTGAGCCAGTCAAACTTGAGTCACAGGCATCGAAAAACATAGACCGCTGCGTCACCCATGTCAATGAACATAGACCAACCAATAATTTGCATTTAAATAATGTTACAATTGCAGTATTTCTGAAACAACTGATTATTTTAGCCTTACTTTAGCCCGCAGTGATCCTGTGAATGATATAAGGCGCTTTTTTAGTTTTATTTACGAACCTTTACATTTTGTTTACAATGACCAGCGGAAAAGCTGTTTCAGAAGATTTGAGGAATGCTATCATTGCTAAACAAAGTCATGGCATGTCTGAGAGAGCTATTAGAAAAGAGCTAATGCTAAGCTAGACAACAGTGCACCAGATTATTGTTTATTACACTAACCACAGCCATGTTATACCTAACAAAGCTGCTGGACATCAGCAAAAAACTTCAAAAGTTGATGATAGGAGTTTTAAAAGAATTGTAAAAAACAACTGCCATGCCACAGATATTGAATGTAACTATAATATGGAATGATACAACTGGAAAGGATGTATCTGTTTCAACAACATGCAGGAGACTGCAAGAAGTGCATTTCCAGTTCTATGCAGCACGTGAAAAACCTTTGCTAACAGTACATCAAAAGAAGAAACAGGTACAGTGAACCAAAGAACATCTTTTTTGGTCTCAACAAAAGTTGCATGAAATTCTGAGATCTGATAAATCAAACTTTGAATGATCAGCAACAGACAAAAGTAAACATGTCATTCAATCTGCCAGTCAAGCTAATGAGTCATCGTTGTCATACTGCTCAGTGAAGTTTCCTTCCAGCTTCATGGTTTGGGGATGTATGAGCTCCAGTGGTATGGATCAGTTGACATTTGTTGATTGAACACTTGCTTCAGAGCAATACATTAACATTTTACAACAGTAGCTGTTATATAGCTTTGCTATGGATATAGCTATATCCAACAGTAGTTGGATTTAGCTTTGTTATGGATATAGCTATATCCAACAGTAGTTGGATTTAGCTTTGCTATGGACTGAAGTTGGGTGACACATCAATATTTTGGTCCATCCTGGACCTGCTGATAATCAACTTAATCATTTTTACAAATCATATCTCAAGAATTCAATGATATCTCATCTTTCTTCCTTTCTTGTGCCAGTGTGTCAAGATTTTATTATTTCAAATTCTTAGAATTTTATAACCAATGTAAATAAATAAATTTTTAATAACTTTTTTTAATTATGGTGATTTAGATTCTCACAATAACGACATATTTTAATAATTTTTTTTTTATTTTCAGTGTTCAAGAAAGTATTGAGAAAGAAAAAGAAAATAATGTAGCAAAAAAGAAACAATCTGTAAAAAATTTTGTATCTACAAATAGAAAAGTCAAGCATAAATTAAATAACGAAAATACTACAAATAATTCTGAAATTAAAACTCCATGTAAAAAATCTGAACAAATGGAAAAATATACATTATATCCTGAATCCTGTAATCAGCAGAAATATGATGAAATGCAAAATCATAATTATTACAGTAAAGATAATTTTTCCAGTGGTGATTTTGATTTCATGTCAAAGGGAAATTTTCACTCTCCTGATAAACAAAATGCTGGCTATCAGAACTCATTTACTGAAGCAAATCACTGGAATTATCAGTCTTGGAATACTCGATATTTTTATCAACAGTGGAATGGCCAATTTTCAAATAGATCAAGTAGTCATCAATCTGTAGGCAATGAATATTACAATAACTCTTCTGGAAGAAACTTTAATTCATATAGTGATAGTTCAAATACAGACAAGTTTAATAATAGTTCCGTAGAAAACAATAGCAACAATTATTGCAGACAACAGAATGTCAGATATGAAAAATTGAGATCACAATCTAAACATAATTTAACATTTAACAAATATAAATATGTTAAATCTAATATTAAATCATATAAAAATACTTGTTTTGAGAAAAAAATAAAACAGAAATACGGAATAAATAATCAAGAAAGAGGATGTGTAGATAATACACGTGCTAAAAGTACATTTCCTAAACAAATATTATTAAATACAAATTCAGGGGCCAAATTAAACACACAGTTTTCCAATCAGTTTATTTCTTCTTCCAGTAAAAATTCTCAGAATTATAGTGTAAAAGTTAGAAATATTGAGAGAGAACCTTCACAATCAACATCTCACATTAGATTTAATGATTTAGATGATACAGTAGTGAATGTTTTTGAAGATAAGAAGATAAATGAAAATTTTGAAATTCAAAATTCGGATGAAAAGAATGGGAAAAAAACTGAATCAGATGAACTTTTAATTAAAAGAAATCAAAACAATTCTGTACAGCAAACAGAAAAAGTTGAAACATTATCATCACATATTAATAATGAAAATGGTGGAATTGAAAAATCAAATTTATCTGAAGAGGAAAATAAAAATTCAACAGACAAAAATTCTCCACACATTGAACAAGATACAACTAATTGCAATGGAAAACTTTATAAATTATCTCAATTAATAGAGAAATCAGAAATGGAAATTGGTGCATATAATAAAGAACTAATTAATAGACTTGTAAATTTTCCTCGGAGTAGGAAGGAACAAATTCGTTTAGAACAGTGGATTAAACAACATATTAAAACAAAGAAACGATTAACTTTACCACGATTTAATTTGCAACTTGGCCCATCAGAAAATTCCAAAGAAAAAAATAAGAATTCACCATCTATTTTGCATAGTATGGTATCAGAAGTTGTGAGTAGTCTTCCAGAAAATGTTTTAAATTCTGTTATTTCTGCATTAAAAAATGGCGAAATAGAAAACATTGAACAAAATGTACAGAATAATGGAAAAAAATTAAAAAATAATAGTCATCAGACATCTGTTTTGCAAAAAAAAATTTCTTGTGATTCTATAAATAATATTGAACTGACTTATAATGATAAATTAAAATGGTTAGAAAATTGGATTACTTATAATTTACCTAGAACTGAAGAGAATGTTATCATAAAAACTGAGACATCACAGTCAACTGAAAATGATTCTGATCAAGATAATGAGTTTTTGAAAGAATGCACCCAACCAGAAAAGGTAGGAAAGTTTTAAGTATTTTATTATTTATGGTAAGGAGTAATATTTTATTAAATTTAATTATTTAGTCTGTCAGAACTTACACTTACTTCTCAGACTACATTATTTTTTGCATGATTTTAAAATATGGAAAAATTCTGAAAAAGTTAATAGCTTTCTGATTTGTTTTCTTTTAAATAAGGTATATCTCTAATAGCATGCATACTTTTTAAGAATAAAAATATTATGGTCTGAGAGACTAACAAAAGTAATGTTTTAAGAAACTTGTCATTATATTTAATGAAAATTCAAGTGATTTCTAATTAAGGAAACCAAAACTTTTTATTTGTGAAATGTTTTCTACTCCATACAAGTCATCATCATCACTAATATGTTAATGGAACAGAATAAATTTACATTATACAAATTTTAAACAAACAGAATAACATTTTAGGATGGATCTATACAAAAAGTTTTGGTTTCCTTAATTAGCAGTTGTTTGAAATTTTGCTAACAAAAGTAAACAAATAATTTTTTATAACCCAGATATGTAGTCTTTCTTTTATTCCTATTTTTAATTATATCCATGCTTTCCCTGCAATAGCTTCTATTATAAAATGGATATATTTTGAATTTGGATAAATTTTTAAATTTCATTTTATTAGTTTTGTAATATGATATATAAACATATAAAAGTATTAAATGACATTAAATTTCAATATTGTCTTAAAGTTATTCAAATAATGATAAAAAGAATTGCAGTTATTATTTATTTGTTTAATTATCTTTAATTATAAATACAGATATCCCCATATAATATGATAGTTAGGCTTCGAAAAAGTGGTATGTTATGTGAATCCATGTTATATGAAACAAAGGACTAACACAAAAGATAGGAGTAGAATTCAAAAGTTAGCAAAAGTATACTATTTTTTTGTAATTAAGAGAAATATGTTAGCAAAGCAATCAATAATTAACTAACAATTACAATCAAAAGTATTGCACATTAATATTAATTTTTTCTTTGCTGCTAAACACCATTAAACAAGGAAGATGTTTTCTTTTTGGCAAAGTATTGTTGTCATCTGAACTTTCCTGTTGACCTTAATCTGAAGTATCAGAAACAGCTTGATTTTTCTATACATTTTTCATAATATCTGATATTTTCATTTGCTTGCATTTGCCTAAGAGAGCTTTAAAAAATGTAATTTTTTTTATGTAGTAACTTTAATTTAATCTATAAAAACAAAACACAGTGACAGTCTTGGGTTCATTTAGAGCACTATCACCAATAACAGCAATACCTGGTTTGTAGGAAAGCTGGAATAGGAAACTAGGAGAAGGAAGAAGAAAAATTATACAATCAATTCTCATTAAAGAAAACCAGGCAAAAGGCATAAAACAACATTGAAAATTTCAATATTCTAAAATCCATGTGCAATTATGAGACAACATGCATACCTGCTTGAATAAAAAATTATCAAATGACAGTGTTTACGCTTAAAGTTGTGACATTTTATATAAGGATGTCTCCAATTCTCAAACTGTGTTGTAGGAATGCAATGTTGTATTAGGGATACTTGTAATTTATTATAATTAAATCAAAAACAGGATATGATACAACATTGCACATTTTAATTTGGGAAGTTGAATTAAAAGTTCCCTTAATTAAAATTTGTGTTATCATATTTTCCACTTTCTTGTGTGTTATATCATATATTGCAGGGGTGGCCAACTTTTGTGCACATAAGATCTACTTTTTATCGTAAAAACGTGTTGCGATCGACTTGTTGTCATAGGCATAGTCTAAGTGGGGAAGGGGGAGGGTGAAATACATACTATGTTTATACACTGTTTCAGTACGAAATGCACTCACTGCTTGTGAGCCGAGTCATAACTGCATGCACACAGTTGCGTTCGGTTACAAATATAATACATTAAGTCAAGACATCGCTAGCGATCGACCAAAATTGGCTTGGCGATCGACCGGTCGATCGCGATCGACTTGTTGGCCACCCCTGATATATTGTATATACAGGAATGCACAACCTTTTCTGAAGAAGGGCCAGGTTAGGATTAAGTTTACTGACCATGAGGCCAGACCATTTTACAACCCTCTTTGTTGACACAAGGAGTCTAATTACTTTAACCATTGGCAATGTTGACAATCACGGGATGTTTATGGCTTGAAATACCGTATTTTACGGACTATAAGACGCACCTTAATTTTAAGCAATTTTTTAAAAAAATACCTATAAGACTGTACGAACTATAAGACACACCTGAATTTTGGAAGTAATTTTTCGAAGAAAAAAGTGCGTCTTATAGTCCGTAAAATACGGTAGGGCCTATATAGAAAAATAAAGTTACACAGTACAGTTTTACTTTCTATGCTGGAAGTGTAAGTGTATTTTTAGTAAATGTATTTTAAAATCTATGTTTATTTTATACATTTGATAATTCCAAATTAAATTTCTAAAATATTTAAAAAAATTGTTATATGTTTATTTTGTAATATTTATTTAAAGCCATTTCAAAACTTTATTTATTATTGTATTGATATTACCATAATATTATTACTGATTATTGTCTGTATTCTAAAATGGAGAGTAGTATGGAAATTAATAAGACAGTTAAAAACAGATTTATAAAGAAAAGAAGAGAAGAAAAAGACATGGATATTGCAATTATATCCAGCAATGTGTCATCTACTGATGAACTAATCATTTTAGTAGTAAACTATACTCTCGCAAACCCATAGTCCTGAAAAGAATATTTATTGATGTAACAAAAAAGACAGTGTGGTTTATTTATTACAGACTTTCCAAAAATTAATTTATTCTGCAGAAAATTTTGAAGGCTGCTTGTGATGTGAAGTTGGTGTCATAAATGCTATTGAAGAAATTCATTGTCAGATAACTATGGTTTATCTTTTTTATTTGACTGTGTAAAAATTACCTAGAAGAAAAAATAGGGTAGAATTCTTTGTGTATAAGGGCTTAAATTATGTTGCTTCAGATAGGAAGTGGTAGTCACAAGATAGTTTGTCTAGATCATTTTAGTAATTATTATTTGAAATCAGTAATTGTATGCTGATAGTCATAGAATAATAAAATAAAGTCTGTGTGAGAGAGAGATGAGAATAAGTGAAATGTATTCTTGGGAAAAGGATTGATCCCTGGAAAAGGATCCTCTTGTAAACTTTCAATGACAATTTGAAGGTCCAATCAAAAGGAGTGTGGATTGATTGTATATCAAAGGGGAGGTTTTGGAGCAGTTTTAATGGAAGGTGAGAAAAACTGACAAAGAATGAGGGAGAGAGAGAATCCAAGCACTCTCTCTAGTAGAGAATGAGAGAAGTGAACATTATTATTTTTTCTAAAATTATTTATTTTGAGAAAAATTAATAAAATGCAAGCATTAAGGTCAGGATTCTAAATACAGTAGACAGTCGTTTATCTGAATCAATTGGAGACTGGGGTTATTCGGATAACCGATTATGTACGAAAAAATATATTAACCTGTCCGATGTTGAAATTTTTCTCCGTTGCGTGTCGCTTCGTGTTGAATTTTCGTCAATTTTAAGCCTAACGGAAATTTTTATAATAATAATCGAGGCTATTGTATCGTTAAAAATTATTTTTTTATTTTGTACAAGCAAAATAAATATATTGAAAAATATAAAAACATAAAAATTATACTTTAGAAGTAAATCTAGTATCAAAAAAGTTCAATTCAGCGCAACACAGTCCAACTGCAAAGCGTTTGGATAACCGACGTTTTGGATAACCAGTGTTTGGATAAACGACTCTCTACTGTAATAATCTTCATACAAATGTGTGAATTGTAAAGATCTGTGCAGTAATTTATTAGATTCAAGGAGTGTTAAAGACATTTCTTTGTTTATTTTTATTATTTTATGGTGTTTTTTAAATTACATTGTTATCTTTTAATATTTAATGATCCAGTAATATATTTATTAAATATTAATTTTGTAAATTTTTATAAATAAATTATTAATTTTATTATTTCATTTTTATAGGTTAGCCAAGTTAAAGATTCTTGTGTAATAAAAGTGAAAGAAGAGAGAAAAAGTGATGGTAAGATATAATTGAATTTCAAATAATTTTTCTTTTTAAAATACTAATCAAATTGTTGGATCTTAATAAGTGGAAAGATTTGGGATTATTTGATTAAGCCATATTCAATTAATTTTAATGCATTAAATACATACAAAACAAGCTACAAATATTTTCAAAATAATTAATTAAAATTTATAAAATTGGAAAATATTTCTTAAGGATTAAACAAAAAAGAAAATTACTTCAAAATAATTAAATACATTAAATATTTATTTCAAACTAGATGTAGTCTTTTCTGTAAAAGTTAATATAGTATACTATAATTTTCCCATCAAGCGTGACAGGAATACTTTTTATGAGAAAGTAGAGATTGAAGAAATGAGAAGAGTAGCAATTTCAAAAAATTCAAGAAGAGTAGTTAATATTTCTATGGATTAAGCAGTTTATACATCTGTTGTAACATAAACAGCAATGAAACAAAATTTCACCTGGAGTGGACAAAAATAGTAAGAGTTAGAGAAGTTACTTATACACATAAACAGATATATGCCTTTATATTAAAACCCAAACAAAAACATCTGAGATATAAAAAAGTTTTGCCAAGTAAAAATTTATGACAATTTAGACTATGGTGAAAATTTTTCTCAGTTTTTCTTTGGTAAAGATAAGCTTGGCACTTGGTGGCTAAGTGTAAAAAACAATAATACAGTAAAAATCTAGTGGGTGCAACTTCCAAGCACCAAGCTTATTCTTTATCAAAGAAACACTCCTAACTTTTTTGGATTTAACAATGTACAATAGAATCTCATTTTAATGGATTGCAGAACAACAGATTTCTTGGAATAACAGATTTTTCTCAGGTATTGTCAAATGAGTGTAACTTTACTTCTTTTTAGTGGATCTGTAACTTGGAATAACAGATTTTTCTAGCTTTATCTACAGATAAACATTGTGTTTTTTTTAATGTTTAATTAATATTTGGGTGTTTCTGGGTACTGAATTTTAAAAAATACATTGTATGTAGAGCAAAAAATACACATGTAATTGTCATGGTTTACATTGCTAATATTGCAGCCTTGCATCAGCACCCAAGTGTAGTGCGTGGATTAATGGCAGGAAGGTACAGTACTTCCAGCTTGATGTTTCTAGACATGCATGTGTCTGCAGCAAAGGCATGTGGCAGCTTGGGGCTATTGCACCTTGAAATCACACTATTGTGCTCACTTAACAGTACCATTTCATACTGACAATGCCACCAAAAGAAGCCCAGAAACATACACCATAATGTACTGTATGATCATTTAACATGTGTTTCTATAGAATAAAGGATAGAGATCTTAAGAGACTGAATTATTTCAAGTGCAGGTATTTTTTATATGCAGGAGGGATTAAAAATGGACATTTTTTCAAATAACATATTTTCTTGGGTGTGCAGGAAATCCATTGTTCATGATATAATAGATTATTGGAACAACAGACGATTTTCAGTGACCCAAAGGATTCATTAAAACAATATTCTACTGTATTAAGTTTTAATTTTTTATACTTTATTTAAAAAAGTTTTGATTTGTTCTTTCATTCATAAATGAAAAAAGTTTTCTGAGCTTATGGTTGGTTATTCATTGACAAGCCAATTCTTTAACATTGATAGTATATCAGGAAAAAAGTAAAAATTAAAATATCTTGATATTGGGTACACTCCATGATTAGAAATTGGAAATGATAAGAAGTAACATTTATTCATTCATTCATTCAATAGTGTTTTATTAATGCTAATAACTTCCATTGCCTGATATTGCAATGCATGATCAGATTTTGATACATATAAAGTACATGCAGTAGTAGGAGGTAGTTGTGAATCTGACACATCAAACACAAGTATAATGATAGTGTTAATTAAGCGTGTTACACGATATAAAAGACAGAACATATGTATAGTTAGGCTAGAACTTGAGCCTTTACAGTAGAGGTTGATTAAGTGACATAATTATAAGCTATTTACATAAGTTACAAGAAGTTTACATGCCAAGACAGTCAGGTTTCAATGGCTAATTAATAGTTGTAGTCCTAAAATATTTTTCGACGAGCTGGAGAACAGATCATGAGTCTCTTTGTCATGCACTATCTTGTGCCTCACAAGACCAGTAGCAATTTTTGCTGAGAAGCAGTATCTTTAGCTGGTTTCTTTCTAATTCTGTTGCTATACACTCAAAAATATAGTGGAAGCTACCATCCCATTTATTGCAGGTGGGACATAAGTCATTGTGGTGCAGGGAAAATCTGTTTAGGTAGGAGTTGAAACAACTGTGGTTCATATAGAATTGCAGTGTGATGAGTTATTTTTATCCAGTTGTTATGGAGTAGTATTTATAAATCAGGAAAGAACTGTTTTGTGATTGAAAGAGTATTATTATTCCAGTGCTGTTGCCAGTTTTGTAATAGCTCGTTCCAGAGTATAGTTTCAATTCCCTTGAGGGATAGTTTGTTATAACTGATTGGGATATTCTGATTGTTGGCTGCCTCCCTTGCTAGTGTGTCTACTCTGTCATTGCTGACGTTTTCACTGTGGGATTGAGTTCATTCGAAATAGTAATCATCGTCAGAGTTGACTATTATTTATTGTATGGTTGAGATGATGGAGTGCAGAAACTTCTTGATTGCTGATAATGCAGCAGTGCAGTCAGTGATGATTGCTATTCTGTCATTGTTAACAGCTCATTTACACCAGTTAATGGCCTGCAATATCGCATGAAGCTTGGCTTGAAAGATTGTGCATGGGGCCCTAAACAAATGATTTGGTGAAGATTTCTATATTCTCTTGGTAGACTATAAAACTGGCTCCCACTTCATTTTCCCATCTGGAACCATCTGTGAAAATTGTGATGGGACATTCTGTGGGGAAGTCCTCTAGAATTCTTAAGTCGGTATGTGGGCTTAAAGTCAGCTCAATTGGGATTGGTTGTTCCCATAAGTCTGGGGATATCATTAACATTTGTGTAGTCACATTTTTACCCAATTTTATTTTCCAGATGGTGCACTGGTAATTAATCATTAGATCTATAGGGGGTTTGTGAGCTAGGGCCTGTAGCTGGCATTAGCTATAGTCTTGTATGCTGTTGTTATAAGCAGAAGTGCCCTTCGCTGTGCGGATATAAGTTGTCTTTTGTGGTGTACCTTGCTAATAATGTTTCCTCGGGTATCGCACCCATACAAAAGCATGGGAAGAAATATGTTGTTATAAACTAGTAGCCGGGGATGCCCCCTAGTGGGCATTATTCGTTATTCATTTTTTCATTATTCTCCATGGTATAAATAATAAATTCCTATTACAAATAAAAATAATTTATTGTTCAACAAAAGTGTGAGGTAGTCCTATCTTCCTATCGTACAGTAGGAGACACAATGCTAATTAAAAATAATTATTTAGTGTTATTAAACATTCTATAAATACTTTAAAATAGTTTGTTTATTTACCTTCACTGGTAACCCTTGATGTTAAATGTGTCTGCCATTTTTTCAACAAATTTCTCGTGAGTCAATGTGTGATGTTCACTGAGTCACGGGATGATGTGAACGTGCAGCGCAAGGTTAATCAAGGCATATAATAAGGTAAGGTAGGGCATATATAATAATTATTTATACCATGAAATGGTATAAATAATAAATTCATATCAATAATAAATTCCTGTTACAAATAAAAATAATTTATTGTTAATTTAAAATCATTGTTAGGGCACCCCTAGTGGACATTTTAGGCATACTGTTACAAATTACAGATTACAGATATACAAATACGCAATCAATAGCTTATATATATATAGATGGTCCCCATAGCCTTGTTGTTTAGGCCTCACAAGGTTTTGGCCACTTTTGCAAAGGCTTGCATGATGTGCCCAGTTCTTTGGGTGATGTACTGGACATGTTGGTTTCATGAGAGGCGATGGTCTAGAATAATGCGCAAATACTTCAACTCCTTCACAACTCCTATGTGGCTTTCATTCATGCAGAGTGTGGGGACACAGGCATACAAATTTCTCTGCCCTGGCAGATTAAAAACGATTGCTTTCTTCTTTCTTGTGTTGAACTTCAATTTAATTTGTTTGCCCCAATTATGGATTTTTTGTAAGACCAGATTTTCTTTGGTCTCAAGGACTGCATGTGATTGGCCTCCTATCAGTACTAATGCATCATTGGCGTAAGCTACTGCAGTGAGGTTTTGGTTCATGAATCAGTCAAAAATGATAGTCCAAAGTAGAGGTCCACACACAGGGCCCCGAGGGCAACCTCTGACAACAGCTCTTTGAAAAGTAATGTTGCCGATTGTAAACAGTGCTGTTCTGTTCAAGAGAAAGTCATGAAAAAGTTTGTAAATGTTTTTTGGGTACTCCAATTGATTGTAGCTGATAGAGGACTAAGGGCCACCATGTCAAGTCGAAAGCCTTGTTGATATAAGGCTGAACCCCAGAACATGAGTTACTTTCTAGTAGTTTCTGAATGTTAACAATGGCAGCTCAAATTGCATCAGCTGTGGATTTTTGTTGTCTGAATCCGTATTGACAATTACTGAGTTTTCATGAGGCTTCAAACCATGTAAGACAGTTTGTCATTAACTTTTCCAGTACCTGCTTGAGCACCAGTAATAGTGAAATTGGTCTTACTTCTATGGTAGAGGAAGGTTTAGGTATTGGCACAAGCTGAGCCTTTTCCCAATCATCAGGAAATATACCATATTGCAGGCACCGATTATATGAGTGTCAGTTGTCTGGGAATGATCTTCCAGATCTGTCTGGCGATAGTGACAGTGATATTGTCTATACCGGGCACTTTGCTTCTTTTTAAATCATTGAAAACATTATTTATTTCAGCGAAGGTGAAGTGTGGGATGTTAGGAGTATACACCGGGAGATTGATCGAAGCACATAGCTGTTGATGCCATGCTGTATCTTCCTCTTCTGGGCCCCTAATGCAGAAGGTGTCAAGAAGGGCTTCCACAGTGTCATAGAGATCATTAGTTGAATTGTTACTGTCATTTATGGTGTTCAAAATCAAGTTGTATCTCAACTTATTAGTGCACATTTTAGTCACATATTTCCATGGATTTGCAGATGTGCGAGTGCAAAAGTCCCTCCATGATTGCAACTTTATATTCAGTATCTTGTCCTTGTATGTTCTTTGGTGCGCTAAATACTGCCTGTGCTGCTGCCTGTGCTGCTTCCTTAGTCTGTGTTGCAGCACCTCTGGAATCTCCATTGGAGGTGATTGTTCATCTTGCACAATACTGAGAGTTTGTCGTTTCACCAGGGAACCATTTTCCTTCTGAAGATCGTTTTAGGGATAAATAGCTCACATGCTGAGGTAATACCCTGGATGCATCTGCTAATTTGATGTTTAGCTTCCTCAAGTGTATGAATGTCATGGAGGCTTATGTTATGATCTAAGTATTCTGCAGTTGCAGTCCCGAGGCATATCTTGAAAGTGATGTAGGCATGGTCGCTAAAGTTATGTGCGCTCAAGACCTTCCAATCAGCGACAGATGCAAAACAGCCACTGGAACAAGTGGTTATGTCCACCCAAAAGAAGTAGCGACTGTTGTTGAAGGTAGGAGAAGGTTGTGAGTCATTGACTATAAAGAAATTATGTTGGGTCAGGAACTCTGATAAGAAGAAACTGTCAGGAACTGTATTTTATAATAAAGCAAAATTCAGTATAGATGATGATGACCAGATGGCAAAGAAATATACAGTAAAAGCTGCCTCACATCATTTGCCAGTTCATGTATTCTATAATAAAGAATACATGAACTGGCTAGCTGCAATAAATTCTTGGACAATGTTTTAAAGGGTTATAGGTAAAGACATAACTTCGAAAAATTTCATCCTAAACCTGATTGAAGAATTTACTCAAGACTCTAAAAAACTACACAAGCTAAATAAACAACAGAGAGAAGAATTGAAGAACCATCTTGCAAATATATGTGACATTAATTTCAAATTGCAAAATGTAAAAATAAGTGATTTGAGCAATGTGAAAAATGCAAAAAATATGCATGTGGAAAGTGCACTGTTTATGTTACTAGAATTTGTATGGAATGTTCTAAGTAGTTTTGGATCAGGAGTTTAATTTTCAAATTGGCATATGGTAGCATATAGCAAGAGATTTGTCATTAATGTCTGCATAAAAGTTACCTTTTGTCTGTCATATTCATCATCATAAGTTGTCTAAATATGCAATATTTCAGTGTATAGCTTATTACCTTATTTTTCAAACAAATCACATATATTCTTTAATGTATTAAAGATAATTTAAAGGTTAATTAAAAACATTTGAAAATAATTGCTGTTGGAACAGCATAAAGTAGAGTTTTCAGATTTATATAAAAGAGAAAAGTCAATAATTTAACCTTTAACCACAATAAAGTTGGACTATGCATCAAAGTTGAAGTTAAATTATTGAACATTTTTTTTTTCCTTTTATATTTATGTGAAAACAGGTTGAATTGTTGAAAGAGTTTGCTTTGAAATTATTTCATATTTGTCTATTGGATTATGTGATATAATGAATAATTTTATTATTGATATTATTAGATTATAACTATTATTTTTTAAATTTAATATAATTAATAATTTTAATAATTATTATAAAAAATTTTGAATTTTTCTAAATTCTTGTTTAATCATTTTAATGGTATAAAAAATTTGTTTTTACAGATGAGTCTACCAGCACTGTTAATTTTGAAGATTCAGTTAACATGGGTGATGTAACAGCAAATATTGAAAATGATACAAATTTTTCAGATGTGTCGCCTGTTACTAAAGATTCTGGCACAATACCAAGTGAAAATGACAATTTATCATCAAGTTTCAGCAGTGATCAAAATAATAATTTAAACTTAAGTGATATTAGAATAAAAACTGAACCCGTTGATTTAGAAGAAGAAATTAATGAAAATATTAATAGTGATGTAGGTAATATCCCAAATAGTTTTGATGCACTAAATAGAAATTTTACTTCATTGCCCCAATCAGTTGAAATGAATACATTTAATGAGCCTTCTAATATTAGTTATTCATCAAATGTAAGTGATATGGTTAATGTTGAAGATATACTTCGTAAAAGTGGCTTATTACAGCCACAAACACCGGAAAGAACAAATGTTTCAAATGGAAATCAGTCAAAGGTAACTTCCGGATCATCATCACAGACTTTAATTCAAGAAATACTAGCAATAAGTCAAAAAGAAGAGGAGGTAAGAATACAAGCACAAAAAATTGATCAAAGTATAATTTATTTAATGAAATTGATAGAAGAAGAAAAGAAAAAACGAACTCAGGTATGCATTGTTACATTGAACTCCAATATTATTATGTTTTTACCAGAAATTTGTGTTATACATATTGCTAAATAGTTGAGAAATTTTTGTGTCTGATAAGTGAAACATTTGATTATTATACAATTTTTTTTCAACTGATATTTAAAAGTTTTATACATAAATCATATTTAAATTTATAGAGAGGCTGTTGATGTTACATAAAATATTTATCTTAACATTTGAATCTTTTTGTTTTTAATTCTTTGAATAACTAATACTGTCATTTGCTACATTGTTTCTTTATTTCATAAGCCAGCACATTATTATTTTTATTATCTCATTGAGACGGCAAACCTTTTTTTGGAATGCCAAAGGAGACATAATTATGCATAATGAAGAGAATTCAAAAACTATTATTAAAGAAATGAAATGAATATATTTTAATTTGAATAAATCAAAAAAAGTAGAAAAAAATGATGATAAACCAAACCAAAATTAAAATCAGAATAAAAAAATTGAACTTAATTTAAATTGAAATTGAATCATGTAACTTTAATGACATTTTATGAGAGTTACCATAATTTTTTGTGAATGATCCACAGGTTATCTATATTTAAAAATTAATTTGAAAACAAATGCAGTATATAATGATTTATGTTATCTGCCTAATTTAAATTTCAATTATAGATTCATTCAACAACTTTTTCTTTGTTTAAACTTGTTAAGAATTGTGTCTTTAAAATATATGAAAAATTCCATTATGTGCTACAGATACATTCATCTGCCATCATAATTTTTCTGGAAACCATTAAAGACGTGAGAGAACTCGACTTCATTTTGTTCATCATTTGTTTTGTTTTAGTTGCATTTACTTGGGGACAAAAAGCCATTCTGGGAGAAACTGGAAGCCAGAAGGTGGCAAAAATGAAGTTAAAAATGACAATTACTTGGCTCAATAATGAATATAATGGAATAGTCAACCTTTTGAGCTTACTTCCAACAAGGAAAATGAATGTATGCAAATCAAATAACATGAAAACATGTAAATGAAGTAGATGATGACTCATGTTACTATATTTGTAGGTATAAATAGACAAATGCAAAGTGACAAGTTTGAGAGGAGGTTTAGTATGACTAGGTGAAAGAATATGTAGGATTGGTTGTTTTGGAATTGTTTTCATGTGTATTTAATTTTTCTTTTGCTGTTGTTGTATTGTTGATTGATTGATTATAGAATTACTGGAAACTACTACATTGCTAAATTATTACGTTGCATTCATTTAATAATAAGCATTTTTGTATTTATTAAGAAATACATTTGACTTGCAGTGTTGTTTATTAATTCCCATATACTGTACATAGTATTTTACTTATAGTTTTCTTGGTTTTCATTACCTCCAAGAGGTAAGATCTGCCCCTCTCACAGTAGAGTTTGGTCTTAGGTTTGTTTCATGAGATTCAAACTTTATACAGATGTGTGTTTTATCTTCAGTTCTCTGCCATCTTTTGTATGTCAGTTCACTTTTCTTTATTAGGAACTCTTACTTAAACTTTTATTTTTAAAACTTATAAATTTCTAGTAATTCTGTCCTTTTTATATAATTATTCTCACAGAACTACTTAGAAGCCAATTCTCAATTTTAGTGTATTTTAGTTTTCTACAGTGAATGAGAACTAAGTAATTGAGTCTTGAACTTGTATTGTTAGATATTGTAGAGTCTATATGCAATTTTTTTAGTGAAATCATTGATGATGACATTAACTAATTTTACTTTATTTATCTTGTATTTATTGTATATTTGATAAGGCAATCATTCTCACCAAGAATCATATTTGTTGTATTGCCACTCTGGCATGGTCTTGACCCAGGTGACTCTTCAAACATTAAATACACTAAGATCTTCCATTCAAGGCAAAGTCTGCAGACAGCCTTCTTACTCTATCTTCAAGTCAAGTCAAGCATAAAGTGAGGTCATTTTAACACAGAAAATAGGGAAAGGGAAACATGCAACCAAAAATAAACAAATTTTACTTTAATTTTAACTTACTTATATATTAATTTGTGTAATAATATATGTTACATAACGTTTAAATATAGAATATGCACATAGAAATGTAAAGTTTATTTTGTAGTGAAGGTCCTGGCTCTTCTAAAATTCTTGATTTGTTTTGCAATGAACTTGTCTAGTATCATTTGTCACTTTGTTTTTCTTTCGTTAAGCAGATGTTGGTAGCAGGAGATTACATTCAAAATGCCTTGCTTGCTTTTGCACTCATTTCAAAATCTGGATCATTCACTACAATTTGATCAACGATTTCGGTTATCATTACCAAACTTTTACTAAGGAAATCTGTAGCCAGTTCTTTGTTTTCAGAATCACTATTTTCCAGTTCTACATCTTCTGCCTGTTCTTGAATATCATCACCAGAAACCTGCAGTAACTGCACAATATCCTGCTCATCTACATCATCTAGTTCTGCTGTATTGATTAGGTTGACAATTTGGTCAATGATAGGCTCTTCTCGTTGAGGATTCTTGGATACCTCCAGCCATACCTTTTTCCCCACTCTGATCATGCATTTATCAGTTAATTCTTGCCAAGCAAAGTCGATATTCTCTATGACATCCATGATGATATATTTTTTCCCAAAATTGCATCAAACAAACATAGATTTAGGAGAAATACGGTGCTATGATGAATTGCCACCTTTTGCTGATTGGTTCATGTCCAGGAATAATTGTATTATATATGAATCAATGAAATGCCGTGATAATTTGAATTAGCGTAAATTTTGAGCTTTTTTTTAGACTTCGAGCAGACTGTGTTATATCGAATCAGCATTAATCGAGGGAGTGCTAAACAAGGTCGTACTGTATATACTGCAGGTGTTATCAATATTAAAATATTTTTCTATTCAATTTTTTTGGCGTTATTTTAGTGTCTAGTACAGTATAATCTCCGAATAGCAGATACCATGGGACTGAGAAGTTTGTCTGCTATTTAGAGGTTCCCACTATTTGGAGGTTCAGTACATGCTGTATTTTAAGGCATTCATCACATAGAGAAGAATCGCTAGATTACAAAATATCAAATTTGCATTAGGAATGTGAAAATACCAAAAAATATATGTAGCATATATAATTAAAATATATATATAATATATATGATAAATATATAGTATATTATTTATGTTTTCAGCTGTAAAAATTTCATTTTAATTGAATTATAAATAGCAAACAGATTGGACAGTATATTTTAAACAGAACATAAAAATTACAACAAAATGTAAATGTCGATGAATTATTAATTCATTAAAAATGATGTGGACAGAAGCAACAAAAAAAGAAAAATGAAACTGTTGTTACGAACAGATGGGTAGATGAAGGTCAAATTAGGTGGTGAGAGTTCAAATGTCAAGTTATAAAGAGAGTTTGCTAGCCACTTCTAGAAGTGGAAAAGTATTTGGTATTCTTGCATTTATAACATCATTTATGATCTAAGTGACTAATAAAAATCAATATAGTGATTTGTCTTTTTGTAGTTATCAAGTAGGTGTAATTTTTTGAACATTTTTGTTTTTTCAATAAATGATTAATTAAAAATTACATCTAAGTCATCATAAAGCTGTTAAGATGATAAATGCGAGAAAATCGAATATCCTCCTACACTTCAAAGTGGCAAATTGCCTTCATAACATGACCTTTGAAACTTTTACCATATAAATGCTATTGTCGTAACCATTTTAAGTTTCTTTTTTATTACTACTGTACTACAGTTCTTGTCAAATGAATGAATAACTTTGGAAACGTTTATGCTTTCTTGGTACTATTAGCTTAATTCCAACAACATGGAAGTTTAATAACTTTAATATTGTATGTGTAATGATAAATGATGATTGACAACTTAACCAGATTAAACTTCTCTAACAGATAAATAATAATTTATCAAATTTTTACAATCTACCCTCCTCTGCTAGACCTGTTTTAAGTCAGTCTTTACTTGATGACTACAGTCAAAATTCATCATCTGAAAGAGTATTTGAACTGATTCTTTGTTTTCATTTTAAAATATTTCATACATAATTAATTCTCAGAATACTGAAGGTGGTACAGGTATACCTCGAGTTATGTCATTCTTGATTATACGTTGTTTGTCAAAAACGTATATGGAAAAATAAAAATCAAGGTTAAGTCATTTTATTCGACTTTACATCCGTCTGCCACAAATATCAAAGTCGTAATATCACTAGAAAAGCGTTAAAAGCACATAAAATCATATTAAAATATGTACATTTACAGTAAATGTTAATATAATCATCATAAATCCTAGAGAACGAAACGTGAAAACATCTGTGTTTCTGTGTTGTCGTCTTATTTAGCGGTCTTAAGTGCTCGTTATTGGTGTTTTCCACCGTAATTTCAACTTACGTTGTAACTACACAAGTAAATTCGACTTACGTCGCCTCTCCTGGAACCAATTACCGACATAAGGTGAGGTATACCTGTATATTGTTTTTGTAAGGTTGGTTATGGACGATAGCGTCTGTTATTTAGAGGTAAATATAATAGATGTCTCATTTGAAGGGTCTGGAGATTGTAAAAATGTTTAAGTAAAGGAGTTTGTTAATGGAGGTTTCACTGTATTATTATTGTATATTAGCTGTGTCCTATTCAGTTGATACTTGTGCTTAGCACTATGCTGTTCAAGGTCAAAATATCTTTTTATTGGATTGGACCAAAAACCAGACTTATAGGTTATAGGCCAGAACAATAGCATTTCTTTTCTGTGGGAATGCTATTGTTCTGTGATTGTGTGGTGGATTAGTATGTAGTATAGTCATACTATATACTGGCTTATAATTGTTATTATCTATTTTGTCAGTTGGATGTTATTAATGATCTAAATTTAAACTTATCATTAGCAACCTAATGACAAATTTAAATTTAGATCATTAATAACATTCATAAGCAAATTTGATTATACTAAGCTGAAATTTTGTGAAGCTATTTATCTTTTGAGATTTGTTGATTCTGATAATGTTAGACAACTGATAACAATATTTGCAATTACAAGTTGCATCTGTTGTATTATATAAGATAAATTAATTTCTGAATTTAAAGTTTTAATTTTTATAATTTTTATGACAATTTAATATTTATTTCTATCTTACTTTTGATTAAGGCCTATAAGAACGGATCCAAAAATTAAAAATTGTATAGTTTTTTTTTTTTAATTGACACTCATTTTAAATTTCAGCTATTTCATGAAGAAGAACAATTACGTTCTCGGAGAATACAATTACTGCAAACACTTCAAGGTATTTAGCTACTTTAAATATTTAGGTTTTTATTGTTATATTAATTAAGATTATTATTATTATTATTATTATTACAACTTACAATCATAGCTTGACTATGCTACTTTGTGCATCTGTTGAATGCTTTTTGTATTATAGCTGATGCACTTTCCATGGCTGCTACTGTCTAATCTCGAAAGTCATTAGACAATAAAAACATTCTTTCATTATTTGAATTAATATATTCTATAAATATAAATGTTTGTCAACAGTTTTATTTAAGTATTTTTTAAAATAATATAATGTAACTAAATATTTTTACAGAAATGCAAGATAATCAAGAGGGATCCCAAGCTGAGAATGTACCTAGCCATGCAGAAAATATGAATTCTTCTGTAAATGAAACAGTAACTCCAACATACTCAAATCTTGCAGACAGTTGTTACCCTACATTATCAACAGATAATAATGAAAGTTCTTTTACATTTATTCCTTCTCAATCCACAGTACAGTCTACAAATTCAAAAACTGAAGTGCAAAGGATAGAAAAGGTAAAGGACAAAGTTAAAATACAAGAAAGTGAAAAAAATGTAGTAAATAAAATAAAAATGGATATACCAAGGAAAAGGGTATCTAGTTCAGAAGATTCTTTTAATTCCATGGAAGGAAATGTACATTTAGAAAATAATAATAATAAAAGCAAAGAAGGACTTTCTGCAAAAAAACTAAAATTCAACGAAAATGCGGCGTCATCTGAAATAATTTTAATGGAAAATCAGTCTGAAAATTCATTTATTAATTATAACAACAATATGCAACAATTTTCTTTCTGTGAAAAAGAAAATATGTAAGTAAATAATAATAATATACTAACTAATTATATAATTTTTATTCTCAGTATACTTTGAAAATTCTATTAAATTGCTTTGTTTACAAAATTTTTAATGTATGAATACTCTCTTAAATTGAAGTTTTGTAGAAAATATATTTTTCTACTGTACAGAAACATGAGAGAGGCTTATCAAATATATAAAATGTGTGATTGTTTATTTACTGTTGCATACTTTATATTTTTTATATATTAATGTTAATTTGATCAAATTTCTGAAAGCATTATGAGATTATCTTTTGAACTTATTAATTTAGAAGCATTCTGCCTATACTGTTCTTCAAAGTCATCTCTCTGTTGTCTCTCAGGATAACCCAAAATTTTCTCTAATTTTTTCATTTTAATGAAATTCATTAGATGGTTTTTTTTACAGTTATGATTTATTTAGTATAATAAACCTGAATAAGATGGAATCTTGCTTAAACAGAAAAAACTTCGGGTGATTTTCTATGTTAAATTTTACTACAAGTTGGAAACCGCTTGTCCAGCTTGAAAACGAAACAGCTTTTTTGGTATGAAGAATTTTAAGATTCCATTTGTAGACAAATAAGTAAAATCATCTTTAAGTATAATAGTCACCATAGAACATGACAAAACATATTCACATTATTAAGAGTTTTTACATACGGACACATCTTTATTGATATTAATCCTTGTTAGAATTAACCAGGAGTAAAATCAAATACTTTGAAGAATTGAATTTTCCAGAACAGTGGTAGATGTAATTCATTGAAAACAATAAGAATAAGGTAACAGTGCTGCCAATTTGCTTTGTACAGATTACGAGTAGTTAATAACTAACAAATACTAAATATTTGAGAACAAGTTGATTAACACTGTTGATATTTACAGAGATTGAAGTTAACAATTAGAGTATTAAAATTCTTCAAGAAGTCATATCACAAAATAACATGGTCTCTATAGTGAGATCAAAAATTTTTGACAGCAAAGCAAGACACTTATTCTTTTGTACTCAAATTAGCTTGTTCACTATCATGTGAACTGAAAAGAATCACATTTAAAAACTTTTAGTATTCAAATAACTAACACCAGCTCTTGATAACAAGGAGAACTTTTTAGAATCAAATAGTTGCAATTCTTTTATTCAGATATGCCCGTTTTTAGTTGAAATCACAATGGATAAGTTAGGATTTACCCTAGTAATAAAATATTACTTATATAATAAAAGTAATTTTACTATAAAAATGAATGTAACTGAGTGACATTTACCTGGCATACATAACAGATTAATGAAGTTATAAAGTATCAAATAAAAGAAATGAAAATTTGACCAAAAAAAAAATCCACTATTTAATGTGTGGCACTCTTAACAGCTTTATTATCAGAGCTTTGTGACAGTCTAAAATCAAGCAAAATGCTAAAATCCTTGTAACAACAAAACATATCACAGATAGTTTCCACTTTACAAGTTCTTAGATTTGTGGATTCACTTGAGTTTGAGATGATAATTAGTTCATATAGATATGAAAAGTTGTAGACAAATATAAAGTTGTACAAGGACCACTGTGAAAGTTTCCAGATATGCAAAAACCATTGAATGTAAGAATAAAAAAAAGGTCTGTGATGCTTTCCTGCTGAATGTTTTCTGAGCATAAGTTCAACAATATACCCATGGCTTTGAAATTTCCTTTGCATGGAAAGTGCCTGGAGGCACCACCATATCTGGATGTTGAAAATGAAGTTGACGTGGGAGCATTTCCGACCAACAATGTTTTATGACTAAATCTGGTTTGTTGTAGTCCCAGTGCTTTACTGTTTGCAAGCAACATTTCCTTATTCTTGTCCATCAAGAGTGCACATATTCTGGTGGTTTGGAGAATTTAGACATGGTAGAAACAGCCTTAAAGAAGAAGAGAGAAGCAATCAACCTGCAACTGCAGTGAATGGAAAATGTGGTTTGTGTCAAGAAACTTCTTAAAGAAGACCCCTGTATAAACAAATAAGTACCTATTTAGATAACTAAAAAGATAACTTGATACTATGGTGTCTAAAACTAAATAATTTTTTTGGAAATATATGCAATAAATAAATTTTAATTTATTTAAATTATAAAACTATTTTTTATTGAATATAAACATTATATTGAATATAAGCAAATAACCTTATTGAAACTTCAAATTGAAACCCTATTGAATATAAACATTTTTACTTCTTTAATAAGAAGTAAAACAAAAAGAAAATATTTATTGAGAATTATTTAATTTTTTTTGTTTTACATAAAACTTTTTCACTAGAATCTCTGTTATGAATTATTAAATTTTCTGTTGTTATATCATGAGCTGTATTGATACTTTCAAACAATTTTTCTACAGTTGTAACATGATGAATCTAATTTTTCCACATTTCTTCAGTAAGTAATTGAATGGCTTGGTTTGCTAGTTTCTCAATATCACACAATTTAAATGATTTATTACTTTGAGCCAAAAATCCCTTAACCTGACTATGTCATTTTAATGGCGTTTAACTGACAGTAATATGGACAAAGTCTTGAAATGCAATTCATCAATTTGATACTGATTCCATCATAGAAGAGGTTAAAATATCATACATAAAATTTACACGCATAAAAAGAGAGGCAAATGAATCATTCCCAGATATTGCAAAATCTTATCTGTTGCATTAAAAGTTTTATTACCACACAACAAATATTAATTTATGTCAAGAGTTTAACATTATTTCAATAAGTTAGCAATAATATTTTCATTTTTAATTTGCAAAACTTCATTTCTCTAGATTTTTGTTTATATAATTTAAAATTTGAATGTCATTTATGTATTCTTTCGTCCAATGTTTTTTCCTGCAATGCCGTGTAATCTGAAGATTGCTATTAAAAATAACTGAAAGCATCAATTTGATTAAAACATTTTACTGAATTAAGTTATTGTTTTATTAATTTTTCTTTACTTTATTTGAAAGTTATTGAATAAGAAGAAATTAATGCCAATTTATATATTGAAAAAATATTTTAGAGTGAATTCTGACAAAAATAAATTGATACTCTGGATCCAAATAGTTTTTGATTTTATATCTCATATTGCTTCAAAATTTGTTTAAATTCTAATTAATTAGTTCTTAACTGGCTGATTTCCATTGCTAATAAAAGTTATGCAATTAATTTTATTTTAAAAAAGTTTTCAATGTAATACAATTCTTATATACAGTACATATATTGTTTTTAATAAATTTAACTATTTCATTTAAATATTTATTATTTCAGTGAAAAGTGTAGTAATTCTTCAAACTGTGAAACAACTAAAGAAAACTGCAAAAAGAATTTAGAAAGTAAGTTATTATAATTGAGGAGTTCTATGGAATAAGGTACTCAAGTTAAATTTTGATGTTTTCGGGAATTTTCAAAAACTTTTCTTTTTCCGCGAGGTTTGTTATGAAATGAACAAAGTCTAAATGTTAAATATGCTTGAGTAAAGTACATATTTTATAGCAAGAGGAATATATCTGTATTCATTAAACCCTATTTGATGTGCATAATAAAACATTTAACTGAAAAAAGTATCTAAGTGCACTTAGGTATAGTACCTTATTCCATAGAACTCCTCAATTTTGTATTACATTTTTTTAAAGAGTTTTTAATTAACTATAAAAATTCAATTAAAAATGTTTAAAGAAATGTACAGTTTTAAAAAAACTTATAGTAAAAGTGTCTTTAAGTGTGTATTTTTTAATGATTATCTTTAAAATACAATACAGTAAACCTATGCTTCATGATTCCTTGCTTTTACAGCTGTACAAATTTTATATTATTATTATTATTATTTATTTATTTATTTTTTGCTTGTATTGTATTATATAGTTTAGGCAGTATTACTTAGAATAGAACCTCAATGTATGATTCTAAAACTATGGGAAATCTGTGTTTAGTTTATAATGGCTTGTTTAAATTTTTATCTTTTTTTTTATTTTCGGAAACCATTAATTAATGTCATAAAAACAGAATCTACTATAATTTAAAAATAAATTTAAGTAAATGAGAAATAGCTATGCTGCATAATTGTATAAAATGCTTGAAATAGTTAGTGTAAATGTTTGTTTCAATTATTTATTTATTATAGTTGCTATAGGTAATGCTCTACCAGACAAGAAAGAACTATATCCAAAATAACCTTGAAATAAAAGCAAAGTCAAAAAATAAAAACAACAACAATGATAACACACAAACAGGCAAAAGTACAATAAAAACAGTACATAAAAATTCAAATGGAATACAATAAAAATATTCAGTTTAAAGTACATTAAAAAACATTCAGTTAGATTACATTAAAGTTTTACATGTCTTTCTAAAACCAGAAAGGGATAAATAAAGTAAGTTCTTGAGGTCACTTGTTGAAGGTATTTCCTGTGTAAAAAAAAGTGTCAAGTTAGACTTAGATGACATTTTAAAGTAAAATATGCAAAAAAGGCATCATTTTTCCACAGGTACAACCATTCCTCACTTTATGATCTACCTCTTTAATGACTGCTTGGACTTGTGACCAGCTCTCCCTTTAATCTTAAGTTGGTTACACACGTATTGATACCTATCAGATAACTGCTACATGTGTAGCCAGCTTTTGTTTAGTTCCCGCAGTCAGTCAGTATTCATTACAGAAATTGTTCACAATCTGCAGGACTACATATTTTGTTTATAAGTATGTACTATATTGTGCATCCATTTGAAGGATTTGATTATTAAAATATTAATCTGAATGTCTTCTTTATGAATGAACTTTAATTTTTTTACTGATTGTATTTTTATGTTCTGTAATATGTAGGAGATATAAATTAAAACAAAACTATCAAGTTGGAGTTTCATTTAGTCCTTTATATAGAATAAATAAAAATGATTAAGTTCTTGTTAAAAAAAAAAAAGTCATTCAGATTAATATTTTAGTCATTGAATCCTTCAAAGGATGATAATGGAACAAGGTCATTAGTGCCATCATTGGAGTTATTAGCAAAGTATGAAGTGCTGTAGAGGGTCTGCGTAAGGGAGATAATTTCAAAGAAATGGACATACTTGTTGGGGTAGGGTCATGGGTGTAGCTTTTGTGAAGAATTTCATTAGTGTGATCTGCTTTGTAAGTTTTCTTTTTTCTACATAAATTTTACAACAGCATCATAAAAGTTCATTCATTTGTCGTTCCACTTACATAAACCATTCTACTTTTGGATTTATATTCTCTACTTCTAATATTCAATTTTGAGAACACACCAGCTAACTTTTTCACAGTGAACTTCTTCAATACTTTCTTTCTTTCCTCTTCATCCTCTTCCAAGTGCTGATATGCTTCCAACTGTGTTGGCATTCCTTTGATTCTTTGTGCTTCCTCCAGTAAAGTCATGCCCTTTCTTTTTGCTATGACATCTTTTACTATGGAGTGCACAATAAAGTACAAATTTATAAACAAAATAAATAGTCTTGGAGATTGTGAATGCTTTGTGTGGTAAATAATAATCGACTGCAGGAACTAGACAGACTATGAAAGGGTTGTGTGATAGAGAGTTGGTTACGAACAAGTAGGTCGTTAAGTGAAGAATGGTTGTATATTGAAACCTAATTTACTTATGATTTAAAGATGAATTATAATTTGAATAGTTAAATGAATACACTTAAGAGTAAATAATAAATATGAAAGAAGTTAAGAATAACTTTTTAAAATATATCCTATATAATTTTTAAAAGTTTCTTAATATTAATATATTTTCAGATGTAGGCAGTTTGTCCTCAAACAACGATCATTTAAGTGAAAGCAAACATTTGTGTAATGATAGCAAGTCAGTTTTATTTTCCCAGGCAGAAAATAATGAAATTGATAAATTAGAAGCACATAATTCATCAATTGTTGATATAAAAGTAAGATTTTCTTTTGAATACTTTAAATTTAAATTACTATTTAATTGATTAACTAGTTTAGTATAGTAAATAACTAATAAAAAGAATTATAATTGAATATATATAAAAGTTTGTTATCAAATGATTTTGTTGTTAAACTAAAACAAAAAAGTTTATATTTTTCTAATAAAGTAAGAAATATGATAAATGAATGTTTATTTTACAGTTTAAACTTCTAAATTTAATTATTTTCAGCCTGCTATTATTAAAATATTAATTGAAATTATTTTGTTAATTTCTCTTTTTGATTTAAAATATAATAATTTTTGACTATTGCCCAATAGGAGAAATTACACTCACACTGTTGGCATAATTTATTTTTGCAAATTAATAAAACACTTTTAGTGTGTATAATGTTTTCATTGTTTATTTATTATTCAAAACTTAATGATATGTTCTATGTTCTCCAATGGGATCCCAGCTGTTTTTTAACCTGGGAAATTCTTCTCATTTCGGGAATCCGACAGATTTCTTAAAAATTCACTGTTTTCTTATTTTGTGTTAAAGTTGAGGAAATTTTGCAAATAGAAAGTATAATATAATTATTAACACGTAAACTGTCAGAATACATTTGTATTTATTAATTTTAAGCCCACTTACTAGTTTTTTAAATTTTTGCTTATTATGGCATGTCACAGATGTCAATAATCAATATGTAGCTTATTTGTGACAGGACTCTGAAAATTCTTTATTTGTTAGAACCTATAATCAATGTTCCCTCTAAGCTGCGCAGCCGCACAATGCTCAAATTGTTGCCGTGCAGGCGAGCATGCACACTGATTTGAATTGTTGTTTACTTATTTCTCACTCCGTCTGCAACATGATTATTGCTACATATATTTCGATTAAATACATTAAATCATTGACAAAAGATAATATTTTGTATGGAAGTAAGTTTTAAAATGAATTTTAATCTCTACTTTATAATTATTTTAATTTTTATAGGAAAAAATAAGATTTTATATATATATGCTCAGCAAAATTTTATTTTGCTCAGAGAAGTATATGTTCCGCTCATCCACAAAAAAAATTAGAGGGAACATTGCCTGTAATATCTGGAATAATTGTGCTTATGCTGTCTTAATTTTTAACCATGCCCAGTAGCTTCAATAACTGCATTATGTCAGGTTGTGCAAATTGGGCAAGGTTACAAACGAGTATGAAGTAAGCAAATATGAAGTTCTTCATAAACCTGATTATTAAAGCCAAACGAACTGCTGAATTATAAGGCTATAAGCTCGATGCCACTAATAAGGCAGCCGAGGTAGACAAATCGAGAATACTAGACAACAAAAGAAATACTGTAACACATCTCGAAAATGAACTAGAAATTTTCCAGGCTACGGTGCAAAAACACATAACATCCATCTTCTCTTAAATGCATTAAAGACGATTTCACCCACATCAATTGAATTGAAAAGGGCATTCTCGGTAGCAGGACTTCTCTTTAGTAAACTAAGAATCAAATTGAGTGATTGGAGTATTGACCACCTTTGCTTTTTAAAATCTTATTATAAAAATTTACAATAATATTTTGTATTATGTTTTATTTAAATAACGAAAATTACCTTCTAACTTAGAAGTTTGATCTAAGTTCATTTTTTTTTCTTTAAATTTTTGACTCAGTTCAAAAGCTGTTTTTTTTTTCGTAAACAGTTTCCAACAAACTTTAATAAATTTTTTTTATTTGTGAAAATTTCTACATAATTCAAAGGTAATTTTTAATACATATTTTACACAGTATTATTATTATTATTATTATTTTGGAGATTGAAGGATGTATTAAGTTACTTAAAAATGAAAAGTAATTATTATAATCGATTTTAAGATTTATTTTATATCTTAACAATAATTAATTATATTCCGGGATCCCAGGAAATTTCAATCAGAATTAAACCCAATTGCCATAATCAAAATGATCGTTAACCTGTAATAGCCAAAAGTATTTATAATTATAATAATCAAAAAGACCTTTATTGTGAGTTTATTGTGAATAGTCATAAATTATAACATGCCAAAATAATGGGTACATTGAAACATCCCATCCCACTGCAATTTTCTATAGATGATTTCTCATCTAATAAAAAAATATTTTAAATTAAAGAGAAATTCTAATTTTTTTTTGTAATAAAAAAAAATTAAATTTAATCACTATATTAAAAAATATATATATATTTGAATAGGTACATGATGGATATTTATATACGTGTTCATCTGATAGGACAGCAAAGAAGTTTGATTTAAAAGTAATAATTTCTTATTTTTAACTATAAAATGCTACATTTAATAATTGTTTTATTTATAAATATTAAATAGTTATTAAAAAACAAATATGAAACCATAAATTTAGAAAATAAGAAACTTATGTTTTAACCTTTTCCAGGCGGTTAGATGCCAATGGGCATATATCACGTGACTTTTTTGTTAATTGGTGATGCAACAACACTCTTAGGCATAATTAATTAAAGAATTAATCAAAAAATTCAATTAATTTGCGTTATATTTGAGTTTTTCAGTGATCTTAGCTTTGATTCGCTCTTCTGTAGGTCGATGACTTTGTTTAAGCCAATAAGTGTTCTGTTACCACCCCTGGGCCATAAATATTTTGCTAAAAACATCCCCCTACCATTCTACAGCAAATCTTTGCAGTTAACTATACAGTTGGCTGAAAACAATCAAAGGGAAACTCCTTTTAAGGTTTTATTGGGTATCTTCTGTCTTTGTTGACATTAACTAATCACAAACTTGTAAAAGGAAAAAATTGCTGCAAAAAGCCCTGCCTCCAACCTCCAACCTTTGAAGTAAAATGTAAACAATCGCAATAAATTAGCTTTTTAAATCGTTTTTTTTTTAGCTCTAATTAACTAATTTAATGTACAGTACTTAGACATTAAATTAGCTAATTCAACAATATTTAGGCAAGTAAATGTGTTTTCAAAACTATCTAGCAATAAATAATCCCGGGAAACTTCACCTTCCTATAGTAAGTCTATGGAAGATCTTCTTGCTGTTAATTGGCTTTAAAATTCTTGATTCTATGCCTATTATGCTCTAATTGGTAATTTATATTATGACTGAATCAACTTCAGTGTATGAGAGTTTTTTCAGCACCGTCTGGTCTGGATTTTCCCGCAAAGAACCAATCCACATGATTGGAGTCAGAATGTAAACAAACATTAAAAAATAGCTATATTCTTTATTTTAGAGTGTAATTCTACTAGTTTTCATGTTATTTGACTCTACTTTGACAAGAAGATTTCTTATTAAATGCTTCCAGCTGAAAAATTTACCGGGAAATTCATTATTTCTGGATATTGCATAATCGCAAGAAAAAATTAACTAATCACTTCTTATAGTGTATTATTATATAAAGCATTAAAAAATATATAAAAATTGTCAAATATTCACTATTTGAAGCAGAAATATATATTGATAAACTTTGACGTGTCACTTCACGATAACAATGGACTCCTCTCCGGCTAAGTAATTTGAGACATAGTGTAAATAATGGCAATAACTTCTCCCCGCTCTAGATGGAGAGCTGCGGTTTGCTTTGTTTAAAAGAAGACAGATGTGTCTAACAGATGTATAAAGTTCAGCGAATCTCTGTAAATTAATTTTTTTTTCTTTTGTTTGTAAACTTAAATTTTAATATTATTTTAAATTTGTATTAAACTAAAAATTAAACAGTCATAAACTGCAATATGTTTTTAATCAAACACAAAAAACAGATTGAATATAGCGCAATTTTGAAGCGAAATATCACAATTTAAAAAATTATCTAAAAAATGCAAAAATGCACTGCATGATGAATTCCACTTAATTACTTAATGTTTTTTTTTGCCAATCCAGAAAAAGTTAAGTATAAATTACAGTTGTTTTATTTTTCACTCCCAAACATAACGAAATTGGTTATATCTTCATTAAAAATTCTGTTTTTTGTTAAATTTATGGTTTACATAGTATAATTTATGTTCCAATTGTTGCATTTTTTCTTTTTTTTAGTGTCTACACTTTGCTATGTTTTTGATACTTGTGTTTACCTATATGTAGATAAAATTATAAATTATTATAATATTGATAAAGCAATATTTACATTTAATTCAGATATAAAATTACAATTTTCTAGTTTTTATTTTACAGAATCTAAATAATGTGTTGAGTTTTACTGGTCACCAGAAAACGTTGTCTTCGATCCATATTACTAAGTTTGGAGGTGAAAAACAAGTGTTTACGTCATCAATGGATGGTTGCCTTCGCTGTTTTAATGATCTGGTGATAGAAAATTTGCTTAATTTTATAATTTTAATTAAATGTTCATAATTCAGTTGTAACTAACTAATAATAATTAAATATATAAAGATCCACAACTGTATCAATATACTATTTTGTTATAAACACATCTGTATCTGTATAGACTACATGTACAGTACATTATACATTATAACTATATCTGCATAATGCAGATGTAGTTATAATGTATTCAGGGGTGGCCCTAGGGCGGGCGAACGGTGTGACTACACCAGGTGCCATCATAGGGGATGCCAAAAATGCAACGATAGACTGTCTGCGCAAAAAATAAAACCCAATCACATTATTGCTACTTAACCCTACCTGCCAAAATAAATTCTATACAACAGTGAGCTGGGTTGTGCACATTTCAAAGATGCGCATATATAGTGTGAAATTTGCACTTAACGTTGTAGACTGTTAACCTTTTCAAACAAATATTGTTTCTCATTCATACTACTACTATGCTAATCTTTCAGAGGTCTGAGTTATTAATAATGTAAAAAATGTATGTTATCTTTAGTCTCTACGTACAGTTTAGTCTCTACAGGGGGGTGCCACAACGAGATCTCGCACCACCTGAAAACCTTGCTAGGGCCACCCCTGAATGTATTATGCTAATGCAGTTTATAATGTCAAAAATAAGATGTAATTAATTTGTCAATTACTTGTCTTCTAATGAGTTGTGTGTGAAAGGTTTCTGTCCAGAAGGAAATTTCACCTTATTATAGGATAAATAGGGTTTAAATCTATTCATACTGAAATGAAGTAAATGCAGTGAAGTGAAAATTGTAAAAACTCAGTAATAAATTTTTATTAAACTAATGTTTCTTTATTATCATTAATTTATAAGTGATTATGCATGTGCAAAAGTTTCTGGCCATTCTCATTATTTAAATGTAATGCTTAGTCACATTCATTCAGCATTTTGCTTTATTGTGCACAGCACAGGAGGATCACTCAGATTGTAAAAATGCCTACACATATCAATGATAAAAATACATGAAACTGCAATCACATTTTTTTTAGTTGGAAGATCTTCATTGCAAATAGCATTACTTCTACTTATTGGGAATCAAGAATGAATGATACTTTTCCTGGATATCACGCTGGTTAGGGTTTAAAAGACAAACTACAATGTGGTTGACCAAAGAAAACAACTGCTAAAGTAGACAAGATTATCAAGCAGTAAGAAAACAGTAGTTTGTTAGTTGAGTAATTGTGAGCATATTGCTCACAAACTACACAAGAAAATGTTTCCTCTGTTAGTCTCAGCACAGTTACAAAGCATCTACATGATATTGGACTATTTGGCTGTGTTAAAGTCAAGAAACCTTTGATTAGTAAGAATAGGAAGACCTGACTTAAGGTTGGTAAGGAATACTGAAACTGGAAGACTGAAGATTGGAAGAGGGTCACTTTCACAGATGAGTCTAAGTTTAGTGTCTTTGGGAACAATGGAAAGCAGCATGATCAACATCCAGTTGGAACCAGAAATTATCCTAGATATCAAATGCCTACAGTAAAGTGAAGAGATGGAAATGTTCTCTTGTGGAGGGTGTTTTCAGCCCAAAGAAATGGATCATTGGTAAATATTGATGGAATAATGAATGCTTAGAAGCATAAGGAAATTTTGCAAACAAACCTGTTGTTTGCAAAAGTACCTCAAACACACGTCAAAGTTGTGTGAAAGAGTGGCTTAGGTTTTAAAGTGGCCAGCTCACCTTAAGACAATTCAGCATCTTTGGGAGCCACTTAAGCAAAGGGTTTTTTGCAGTGGTATACATCTGCCTAGAGATGCATTGTTCCATGATTTACAAGAGGAATGGTCCAAAATCCCTGCTGACACAATTGCTTGACTGATTGCAGTAATTCCACAGTGTTGTGAGGCAATAATTGCAGAAAAGGGATATCAAGTACTGATGTGCCAATAATGTTTATTCTTTTAAATAAAAGGAATGTGAAAGTTTTTTATGTTTGTTTAAACTAGTGACTAGAAACTTATGCATTGGCTTCTGTAATGCTTTCTGGTATAATAAACACAGATTGTATTTTGAAGAGATATGTAGTACTTTATTATGATCATTTGCATCTTACATGTTATATATTTAAGTTTTAACTGTTCCTCTCTGATAAAGCTCAAAAACTTAATCTGGCTGGAAACTTTTGCATACTACTGTATATTGGCCATCCATTATGGGTGAGTTGCAGAGAGCAAACCTGCCCTCCACCTTCTTCTTGCTTGTCAGGAGTTTCCTGAGTGACCATAAAGTGGAATATGTCACTCAACGAAAAGGTATATCAGGAGACTGGAGAGGGGTTGCCCAGGGGTCATGCATATAGCCCTCCTTTGGAATATCCTTGACGACTCGTCATGCCAGATGAAGTCCAGCTGCAGGTCTACGCGGATGACCTGTTACTAGTAGTTGCAGACACTAACAGATGTGACATGGAGAGTTGCGGAAATGAAATAATAGAATGGCTTGTTTGTTGGGGGTAGTCATACAAACTGCCCTCTAGTCCTGAGAAATCAGAGGCCTTGATGGTGGCCTGTACTGGAGTGTTGGTACGCCAGCCAATTTACCAGATTCATGGAAACCCCATCAGAAGGGTGAACTAGCTTTAGTACCTTGGTGTCATCATAGATCAGACCATTTGCTGAATGTCTCATCTGAAGCACGTTCGAGACAGAATGAACCTCATAATAGTGGCTGGCTAGACAGGACCACAGATTAAGTGGTGAAGCAATCTGGATCATCTACAAAATGGTCTTGGAGTATTTGATGGAAAGACTGCTAACGTGAAGCAGAGCAGGATGCTGCTAAGTATTCAGAAGCCTGCTGCCCTACATGTCACTAGAGCATACAGAACTGTGTCCACAGATGTAGCCCTAGTCTTGACTGGACTGCTGCCTTTGCCCCTGGTAGTCAGCCAGGAGGCAGCCTTCTACAGAACAACAATGGAAGGAAAAGAGGTGAAACACTGTGATCAGATGTTCCCAGCCACAAAGCTCTCATGATGAGAGCTTTGTGGCTGGGAACATATAATAATATCAACACAATTCGTAACAAATTAAAGCAAATAAATTTAAAATTATGAAGTACAGTAGAGCATCGATTATCTGACCCCCGATTAACCGACCGCGTTCTAGTCGGCAAATTCAAATGTCCACTAGTGATGTGGCGCTACAATATTTGGCTATGTCTTGGCTACTTTAATATTATTTTTGTTAAATTTTTGCATGTTTTAGCTGGCAACACTGGCTCGACCATGAAAGGGAGGCTAGTATTTAAACCAGGCCTAATACACTATACTAATAATGTATTTTTTCATACTTTTCGGTTATCTGACTTTTCAGTTATCCAACCAACCCCAGTCCCCAATTAAGTCGGATAATCGATGCTCTACTGTAATTACTTTTCATTGAAAAATAAAATATGATTATTGTATTTTCATGTGGATTAAAAGGTACTTTGAGAGAATGTGTAGATTTAGCCTTGGAATGGATTATATGTAGATTTTAAATTTCAGTTATGAACTTTCGACAGTTTTTTCTTTATTGAAATTACTAAGACTGTCCTCAAAACGTACGAATATCTGTGATACACAAAAATTTTTTCATCTGCCATTGTCATTTTTCTCCTGAGCTACCAGAGACTTCTTTAGTTCTCTTTCAAAGACAGTAGCTTACCTCTAGTTGTTTTCTATTCATTTTAATTCTGTTCAGTCTACTGTAATTGAATTAGACACTCCTATTTGAATTTTGAATACTAAAGTAGCAATTTGGTTTCATTCGTAGCAAGTTAGTTAAAGATGCAGTTTCTAAACTAACGTGACTTCATTGAAACTAGTTTTATTGAAAATATATTTACAGCCATCCTGTTCTTAGACATCAAAGGTGCATTTGATAATGCATGACATCCAGCTATCTTAAACAGATTTTAGATTGAAATTGTCTTCTCTATATCGTAAAAATATATTTATCATAAAAAATTTGATAATTCTATTAAAAATTATATCTTTTTAATTAAAAATTAGTAAGTAATATAACAAAGTAAAATTATTGTTTAATAACACAATGTTAAAAAATTAATTTGATTCTACTAAATAAATCTTTAATTATATATTATTGTTATTTTATTTTAGAATGGTCAATGTCTTCAAGTAGTAGAAGTCAATTCTCCCATTTTATGTGTAGCGAAAGGATGGGATAAATTATATCTAGGTTTACATTCAGGAAAAGTTTCAATTTTCAGTTTAACAGTAAGTAATATACATTACAAAATTGTAGTTTAATTGTTAATATTATAGAATGAAATTAAGTTTCTTTAATAAATTTCAGTTTTGAGATAATTGTTTGATTAACATATTAGATTTTCTATATACTTTAAAAAAATTATAATTTTAATTTATTGCTGTATTATTGATTGGTACGTGTATTTTTATTTATTGACACTAATGCAGTAGCAGGTCAAAAATAAATAAAACAGATTGTCTCTTCTAGGAATATAACTTTTACTTTTAAATATTCCAAAGATTTTCAGTTCATCATTAGAGATAAATCACGTAAAAACAATGAAATACACTCAATAATTCTAAAACAATGCTTGAGTATATTAATTGAATTGAATATTTGCTCTTGGACATTGAAATTATTTCATGTACAAAATTATAATACATTGACATCTACAAATTTTACACAAATTATTTAAACTACTTATACAATTATACTTATAGAAGTAAAATATTAAAATTGCAATTACAGTGGGATCTTTTGATTTATGTGGAAGTTACATAAATTTGTACTCCATGCCAAGTAGCCCCAGTTAATTGCTAGACACTTATGCAGCTTTACAATTAACAGAAAAACTTAAAATGTATTTATAATGTTTTTAGTATATATGTAATATGTATATGTAATAGTTATGTTTTTAATATCTTTTTTACTTATTTCATAAAATTCAGCTGGTTTTCAGGATTGCAAGATCGACTACAAGTTGCAGATTCAGATATTTGTAGGGCTCCAGGCTAGTACATTAGGGTAACTTACTACTTTTTGGGCCACTTTAAAAATAATTTGGGTTACATTTTGAGGAATTCTGCTTTATTTTTTTATAAAATCTATCTAGCAACCTGTGAAGTTCTCACTGTACATGCTGTTTACCTGCAGTTTATTCATATTATTATTATTATTAATAATTAACAAAAGTAGCATTCTGTATATGTAGCCGTATTCAGTTACCTTAATAAATTCCATCAATTACTGTACAAGGCATTTGGCATATTGTACAGCTCTTGGAAAATTTGAAGTCGCGATTATTTCGTCCCTCGAGTTTCGAACTAACAAGGATTTCCTGTAAAAATTAAATAATGTTTAATTAAAAGCATGATATCAAAATTGTCACTGTAGTTTTAATTGAAAATTTGACATTATGTATATATTTAAAAAATATGAATTTCTAAATTTGTTATTAATTGTTAAATAAATTGATTATTTTTATTATTATTTTATATAACTTTCAAATCTGGTTCTATCAATTATAGTATTTTTGAACACTGTTTTTCAATGAATTTATTTAGAATCATTAAATGTTTTGTTTGAAACTCAGTTAAAATTGTTTTATTTCAGACTAAAAAAATAATAGATTTTATTCGTTGTGCTGAATGTGCAATAAGTTGCATTGCAACCGCTGCTGAAGGTGCACAGAAAATTCTTTGCATTGCTTCGTATGATACTGCTTTGACAGTGCGGGATGCACAGTCTGGACTACTACTGAGATGTTTAGAAGGACAAATAAAACCACCTTGTTCTATTCGGATATCAGCAAACATAGTTTATACGTCCACAACTGAAAGAACACTTTTAATACATAATTTGTCCGTAAGTTTTTTTATTTAATATAAATTTTACTGAATATATTGATTAAATCTATTCAATTAAAATATTTAAGTTAATTATCAGACAGTTTAATTATGATTTAGTAATTTGTTAAAAAAATTTTTTAGAATTTTTGATTTTTGTCATAATATATATATAATATATAGTCATACATATAATATTATGGTGTCTAGAGTCAAACCCCATTATCAGTAATGACACAAGGATTTTCATTCTTGGAGGTGGAAGTGGAGCAGAATGCTATTTTAGTGGAATGAATGTAGCTGTACATTTTATCATCAAATTAACTAACTTTTAAAATTTAATTATCAATTTTTATTCAGTCGTATAAGCTGTAAAAGTTTTGTGAGAACATGTAATTACTTGCCAAACAACCAATTCACATTTAAAGAATCCTCCTCCAATAATGATCAGTATAGAGAAACACAAATAAATTATTTCTGAGTGGTCAAAGCACACAAGTCCACCCTAGTACTATCCAAGCCTTATTGTGTTATCATTTATCCTAATTTTGCATTAATGAGTAGATTTACAGTCCAATAAACAAGGATAGACATTTAAATATCAATAAAACCTTTTGTGATCTCATTGAACATAATAACAATTATATGTGGTGTCTGTGGATGGCTGAGCTGAGCGTTAAGAGGCGCATGTAGAACTCAGTTTAAGAAAACACGAAGAACTTCTTATAACATATAAGGACGTACACTTTAATATAATACAGAGGACGTTACAACACAAAGAACACTAACAAATCGTCTTGAGGCGGACACGTCGTAGCTTCTTCCTTTCCTACTCTTACCGTCGTCGTCTTTTCGCCTCGGGGAGAAGAATGCGCTTAAGCTTCGTCTTCGTCTTTTCCCGCGTGCTGCCAGAATGGGTGCGCACGACATTCGGCTTGACCATGTCGCTAGCGCGGGGGACGGGCACCACATTCGGCCGTCCTGGATTCGTCTGGACCTCCAGCGACACTAAAATACAAACGAAAAACAAAGAAAACAGAACTACAAAAATATAAGTCTTTGAAAAGTAAAAGTTCTAAGGTTGATCGTCTTTTAAGTCCGTCAAACGTCCGTCTTCTTGGAAAATGGATAAGAAGCAGCTTTCGTCTTAAGGCTCATTACGTCTTCTTCAAGCAGCCCTTTCGTTTTTAAACGTCGTTTGTCGTCTTCTCATTAGCATTCTGGAATAGCATTCCACGGTTTCAAAAATTCGGAACACGTTGTCGTGCCATTTGGTCCTTCGTGACATCCTTCCTTCATTACGTCATAGGTGTTTCCTTCTTTAACTTTCATGATCCTGTAGGGTCCAAGATACTTTGGTTTTAGTTTCAATTGCGGTCCAAATTGAGTTCTTTTGATGGCAACCAAGTCATTAACTCGATAAGGTCTAGATTCTTTTCTTCTTAAATTGTACGTCTTCCTATTTTCCTCTTGTACTTTAAAAATCTGTTGCTTAGCGTGCTTTCTAAGTTCTTCTCTCTGAGCTTCAAAATTTGCTTGAAATTCAACTTCGATCATTTCCCTGAGCTTTTCCAGTCCATTCACATTCATCCTCGTTCCAAAAAGTAGTTCAAAAGGTGTAGTGTCTATGCTACGCTGATAAGTGGAATTAATCGCTCGCTGCAGTTCATTTGTATACTTGTACCACTGAGCTGGATTATTTATTGATAACTTCGAAAGAATTGATATAATAGTCTGATTTATACGTTCTACTTGCCCGTTTGCTCTAGGCAGGCCAGTAGTTATTAAATGATGCTTAATGTTCTCTTTAGAACAATAGTCAGCGAACTCACTAGAGGTAAATGCTGTACCTCTATCGGATATAATTTGAGAAGGGTTCCCAAATGCAGCCTTTTGTATCTCTAATTTCGCAATAGTTTCAGCGGATGTAGTGGTTTTCGTAGGATAAATCCACACGAATTTGGTAAATGAGTCGATTACTGCTAGAATGTACTTATAATTCTTATGTGTACTTTCCAATGGTCCGAGGTGATCAATATGATAAGTTTTTAATGGAATATCTTCTTTATGAAGTGGGTGTAAAAGTCCTTCCTTCTTTCCCTTCTTACGATTCACTAGTAGACAATGAACACAATTGGCTACAATTTTCTCTACTTTCTGTCTAAGCTTGGGGATAAAATAATATTCTTCGATGTTTTTCTCAGTATATTTAATTCCTGTATGTCCCTTTTCATGAGCGTCTCTTATAATCTCTGTTTGCATACTTTCAGGTACAACGACTAATTCTTTACCGTCCACAAATTTATATAAGATTCCTTGTCTCTCACAATAATCTTCATACTTAGAAATTTTTAACAGTTCTTTAATTGCTTTTATTTCGCTATCATTATCCTGGGCTGATTTTAACTTTGGTATAATATTGTTGACAGAAATACAAAGTACATTTACGGGAGATCTACTAAGGGCGTCGACGTGAGCCATCTTAGTACCGGAACGATGCTCAACAACATAATTGAATTCTTGTAGGATCAAAACCCAACGAGCTATGCGAGTGGATAAATCTCTCTTCGCCAGAGTCTTCTCAAATGCAGAACAATCGGTGACTATTTTAAATGGAATTCCCAATAGATATACACGAAATTTCTTTAAAGCCTCTATTATAGCAAGAGCTTCGAGTTCATAGCTCGAATATTTCTTTTCGGCGTCTGTTGTCTTTCTACTCATGAAATAGGTAGGATGAAATTTATTATCATTTGGAGATTTTTGCATTAAAATTGCTCCATACCCCTCTAAGCTTGCGTCGGTGTGTAGCTCGGTTTCATAATTAGGATTATATATTCCCAAGACTGGCTTCTCAGCTAACAGTGTTTTAAGTCGATCAAAGGAATTTCTCTCCTCTTCACCGAATTTAAACTGACGGTCTTTCTTCAAAAGGTCACTCAACGGCTTAGCAATAACGGAATAGTTCGGAATGAACTTCCTGAAGTATCCACTAAGTCCTAAAAAGCTTTGAATTTTTTTCAAGTTGGTTGGTTCCGGAAAATTGAGAACAGCCCTAGTTTTTAAAGTAGATGGGAAAATTTTACCTTCTTCTACTACGTGACCCAAAAATTCAATTCTCTTTTTTAAAAAATGAGATTTCTTAAAGTTTATCTCTAGTCCATAATCACTGGCAAGTTCTAAGACTCTTTCGAGTCGCTTGATTCCTTCTTCAAGCGAGGAAGACAAAATGATGATGTCGTCCATATAAGGTAATACAATGCCATCATTAATCAAAGGTCGGAAAATGGTGTTGATATACCTTTGAAACACAGCGGGAGAGTTGCAAAGTCCAAAGGGAACCTTAAGGAATTGATATTGTCCTTCATGTGTCACGAATGCAGTATACTTCCTGCTATCTTTATTTACATCGACATGGAAAAATCCATTTTTGAGATCGATTGTACTAAAAATTTGTGATCCCTGTAGCCTGTCTAAGATATCTTCAATTAGTGGGAGGGGAAACCTGTCCTTTACAATTATTTTGTTCAATTTTCTGTAATCTATGCATACACGGGGGGTTCCATCCTTTTTCTTTACGACCACCACTGGACTACAATATTCTGAAGAACTTGACTCTATTATTCCTTGCTTTAACCATTCAGCGACTTGAGTTTCAACAATCCTTTTCTCGGAAAATGGCAATCTACGCGGCTGATGAAATATCGGTTCGTGATTTTTGACCAAAATATTTAGTTCTACATTTGTTCTCTCAACTTTATGTGGAACATAATCCAAAACCAATTGTTGCACCTTACTTTTAAAAATATTAGGAACGTCTGGTTCAATGTTTACGTCGATTTCACCCGTCGTAGTTAAATCGATTGGCAAAATAGACAAACAGTTTATTTCCTTAACACATCGAGTTTTATTTTTTATTACGATACCACTTTCATTAATAGTTGTCTCGCCCTGCATTAAAACATTAAGGCCTACGATGGCGTCACAAGTCATTACATCGTTTGCTACTACGCACACATCAGCACGACACTTAAAATCATCAATTTGAATATTTTCTGTAAAACAGCCTAATGGGTCAACTACTGACTTTCCAAATCCATTTAAAGTGGAATTAGTTGGGAATAACCTCCTAAATCCTAGTTTATCGAAAACAGATTTTCTAAGTAATGTTGCTTGACTCCCAGTGTCCATCACCGCCTTTATACTCATGTTACCAATTACTGTCGTTTTAAACAATTTCGGTTCTATAGCAATATCTAAAGTGGCAAGTTCTGGTTTTGAATTTGATTTTGGGCATTCAGAAGCCTTGTGACCAAACGCTTCACACTGAAAACACTTTAAACCTTTATCTTTATGAATACAATACTTGGAGATATGATTTCTCGAACCACAATTATAACAAATTCTGTTGCTACGATTATCAACATAACCATTCTGCTTTACGTTATTTTTATTCGCATTTTCGTATTTTGCATTAGATCTATAATTTTCATACCTTGGTTTATTTCTATCGAAAGTATTATTATTTCTGTTATAAGAATCATGTCTAGGCTTCACTCTGTCGAAAACACCCTTGCCCTTAACAGAATCACCTTTTATTACTTCATAAACTTTAAGTTTTTCTTTAAATTCTGACAAGTCTTTACATCTGTATAAAATAATTTTATTTTCGTGTTTATCGTTGATCCCTTTAATCACATAATGCATTAAAGCACCATCATCTATTTTTCCGAAATTACACAACTCTTTCATCTTTAAATAATATTCCTGAACGGACTCAGAGTCTTGCATTGTGCGCTTACTTAAAATCTCATGCAACTTAGCCGAATTAATTTCAAAAGAGAATTCATCTATCAAGGCTTGTTTTAGTCTTTGCCACGAATTAATCTCGGGTACTGTTCTTACGAATAAAGAGGCGTTACCACCAAGGGATCTTTTCGCAAAAATGAATTTTTGTAATTCAGACAAACTAAATAATTTAGAGATATTTTCAAAATGTTCGATCCAACGAATAACATTCTCGTGCGATTCTGCATTAAACTTAGAAATGGTACTTTCGATATCGGAATAATTAATGGTAACACCATTGGGAACGGAACTAGCGGCAGCATTACTTTGTTCGGATTGGATAAAGGAATCGAGACTGTTTTTATTTTTATTCATATCGCACTGCATTGAAAGTTCACCTCCACTTTCATTTTTTTCATTTGGTTCATCGGCTT
The DNA here is from genome assembly GCF_030686945.1 of Centruroides vittatus. Taxonomy (NCBI): domain Eukaryota; kingdom Metazoa; phylum Arthropoda; class Arachnida; order Scorpiones; family Buthidae; genus Centruroides; species Centruroides vittatus. Next base: position 665,593 of record NW_027122270.1, read on the forward strand.
CAGACTCAGAGCCGGACAAAACGTCGAGTCGGACATGCTGGGCTAAGGACTCCAAAACACACAAATCGGCTAGAATTCTCTTCGCCACTTCCGACTTATTACCCTCGAAAGATATGTTTAGAATGTTGGAAATCGTGATCAGCTCATTCAGGGAAAAGTCACTTTCTATACTTTTCAGTTTCTTATTGAAATCGTCACTGTCTAAAGCAAACGTGAATCCACTAAAATTTCTTATTCTCTTTCGATTTGAGCGATCACCGTCGGTATTAAAAATAAATTTATGGAGAATTTTAATTTTATCAAATTTGCAGTTTTTCAATGCAACGCTTATTTCTTTTATGTCATTTAGGATCATTTTGAAAAATAAAAGTGTACGTACCCCTTACTCTGCTTCCAAGATGAGTGTTTTTGTATCTAAAAGTGCAGCAACTATTTGTAGCAAGTTTCGTGGAATTTCCTGTCACCCCGCACTTCCTCTCTAAAAGTATGTGAACCTCGGCCAGGTGTCAGACGGGTGACATAACTTACGACCCTTATGTAAACTCTTGTCCACTTCCCTACTCGCCTTCTCTGCTGCTCTCAAATAGCTTAGACATCGAAATAAAACCTTCCTTTTTGCCAACTCAACCTTGGACTATCTGAATCATTTTATAATCTTCAAACACTATGATTTCGATAATCCACAATCACTTAGATCACTTTCAGTCACTTGCATCCCACTCCTGAGAAAATGTGGTGTCTGTGGATGGCTGAGCTGAGCGTTAAGAGGCGCATGTAGAACTCAGTTTAAGAAAACACGAAGAACTTCTTATAACATATAAGGACGTACACTTTAATATAATACAGAGGACGTTACAACACAAAAAACACTAACAAATCGTCTTGAGGCGGACACGTCGTAGCTTCTTCCTTTCCTACTCTTACCGTCGTCGTCTTTTCGCCTCGGGGGAGAAGAATGCGCTTAAGCTTCGTCTTCGTCTTTTCCCGCGTGCGCCAGAATGGGTGCGCACGACATTCGGCTTGACCATGTCGCTAGCGCGGGGGACGGGCACCACATATATTACATTGCTTAATACAAAATATGTTGTTTCCAGCTTCTCTGAAGTCATGTGAGCCAACTCAAAGTGACCATGTGCTTTGACTTTAACATTGGCCACAATATACAAGGTGATTCAAAAGTAACAGAAACTTTAAAAAATTAATAACTCGCAAACTATTTACAATTTTCACAGAAATGCTTAGAAAGAAACAGGATTTTTTTTGTGTGTAATAAAAATTTTAGTACCAAAATAGTTACATTTCTTGCCATAGATGGTGCTTGATAAGATTACATAATTTGTGAAGTTGTTACTAGAGCTTAAACTAAGAACATTTTTATTTTTTTATTCTTTCTTTAACAAATTGACAAATGATTTCAGTTTTTTACAGCGCTATCTATGGCAAGAAATGTAACTACAGTAGAGCATCGATTATCTGACCCCCGATTAACCGACTTATTGGTTATCCGACCGCGCTCTAGTCGGCAAATTCAAATGTCCGCTAGTGATGTGGCGCTACAATATTTGGTTATATCTTGGCTACTTTAATATTATTTTTGTTAAATTTTTGCATGTTTTAGCTGGCAGCATGGCTCGACCATGAAAGGGAGGCTAGTATTTAAACCAGGCCTAATATACTATACAGTCAAACCTGTTTTTATGCAGTCTTTTTTTGTGCGATTTTTTTAATGCGATTTTTTATTTGTGCGGTTTTTTTTGTGCGATTTTTTTATTTATTTATGCGTATAGTTGGCGACTAGTCTCATGCGATTTGTCATGTCTCACGTTGACTTATTATAGCTAAATAAACTTATTATAGCATAAATGAACTTATTATAGTAATATTATTGCATGAATATGCAAAAAATGAAATAATTTATTTTTTAAGTCAACAAAACACCACCTGGACAAAAATATGTAAAACAGACGATAGACGAGACGATGCAGTCAAGTGCTGACATCTGTTGTCAATAAATTCTATTTCATACAGTTTTGAGTTATTTTCTATGAGAGACTTTTTTTATGCGGTCCCTATCCACTGCATAAAAAAAATATTTTTTTAATTGTGTTGCGAAAACTATTTTTTATAGCCAATCGTGAAGTTTCGTGCGATTTTTTTTAATGCGGTCCCTATCCACCGCATAAAAACAGGTTTGACTGTACTAATAATGTATTTTTTCATACTTTTCGGTTATCCGACCAACCCCAGTCCCCAATTAAGTCGGATAATTGATGCTCTACTGTATTTTGATACTAAAATTTTTATTACACATAAAAAACCCTGCTTCATTCTAAGGATTTCTGCATCTTACTGTAAATAGTTTGTGAGTTATTAATTTTTAAAAATTTCTGTGACTTGAATCACCCTGTATATGACATCAATATTATCATCATCATTGGTAGTGTGTCAATATGCCACAAGAATGATGTTCACTCAAACTTGAAAAATTACACTTTCTCTTATAGTCAGTATGCTGTGGCAACATTGAATGATTAGTTGAGTCAATGAAATAACTGTAAAAAATTTAGCTTTTACCATTTGATAGTTGATTTTTGTGAAGTTTGTTTAATACAAAGTGCCAATTTTAAGTCTTTTCAACTCTGTATTAATGGGGTTTAATTGTATATTATGTTGTTCATTGATTATGTCTTTATTAGTAGAGTGGCATTTGTTGCTCTGCTAGAACAAGGTCAATACATAGCTACAAATTAATTTTTATTACAAAAAAAATTCCAAAAGTTTGGAGGATCTTGTCTATCATCAGAAACATTCAGAACTATAGCATAAATTTTAAATGAATAACTTCAATCTAACCTAACCATTCTTACAATGAATGGAGTGATTCTGTATTTCTCTTAATTATTTGGAAATTTTGACTTCATATGATTTATGAATAATAGGAAGGCGTATTATCAATTATATAAAATCTGTTTATGGAGATCATAGTTTTGTTACTTTTAATGTATTTACTTTTGGAAATCTGTTTACTGTATACATTGTTAGTCCATGCAAATCAAGTTAAATCCAAGCAAACACCATCGTGCACCATGGATATAATTTTTGTTGTCATCTATAATATATATATATATATATACACTTGAAGAGTTAAAAAAAATTGATAGATAATGGTTATGCAAAAATATTTAATTATATATATTTTTTGAAATATTTTACAGAGTGGTAAATTACAAAAAGTTTTAAATTGGCCTTCTTCCGCAACGGGCTTACATATTATGCCGAAATTTATTATGTCCTGTTCATTTGATGGTCTAGTTAGATGTTACACAAAAGAAGTAAGTTTCTTGTAATTAAAATTGACATAATGTGTTTTAATTTAATCATTATGAATAAATAGAATGTTACAGAATGATTATAAAATCATAATAATTTTTAATAGGAGTTATAGTGATGATAATAAGACATTATTTAATACATATCTTTTCTTGATTAATGTTTAAATATTTACACATTTGCGAAAAGATCTTTGTTAAAGGATTAACATTACAAAAGTACAAATTAATGTGAATAATTTGAATAGCTATCCTTTAAGATTTACTTCAAATATTTTAATTTGAAATAAATATAACTAGGTATTAGATAACCTTAGATATCTTTAATATATAAAAATATTAAGAAAATGGTACACACAGATATATTTTAGTTTTGTCTTTCTGACTTAAAAGTTATTTAAAATGTATATGAATTTTACTTTAATTAATATGAAATGGATTTCTATGAATGGTTTAAAATATGAAGCAAATAAATCAAAATGATAATGATGTCAACCTTAGTTCCAATTTTGTTCACAAAATGACAAAGTATAACTTTCATTTATTAATATAATAAATCTTTAAAAATGTAAACATTAATCAGTCAATAAAACTATTTTATAGAATTTTTTATTCCGTATGTAAAAAAGGGTTGCCATTTGTACGATGTACAATAATGTCTATACGATAATAGGGTTTTATATGATAATTTCATAAATATGCTTTATTCTGAAAATAACCATTAATTATTGGAAAAAACAATAATTATTTTTATACATATTGCCTCTTCATTGGTATTTTGTGTCTTTAGTTGCCACTGGAAGGCTAGTAAATTTCGAAAGTTTTTAAATGGGCTACTACTGTATATTCTCAATTATAAGGCACATCTTTGTCATACTTTTTGAGATCACTAACTGCTCTACTTTTAGACCAACTGATAAAATAAAATGCTCAAATTAATGTGCAAAGAAAATTTGTACAAATAAACAATCTGTTGAAATGCCATTATGCTTCTACTTGTACAAAATGTAATAAAATGTATTAATGTAGTACCTGTAGTTTCCATCTAGTGAACTGTCTAGAACTGAAACTTTTTTGGCATAGGGAGTTGCGATCACTTGAGAAGCGGACTAAAAATTTTAGACAGTTGCAAAAATTTGGAAAAACTAAGATTGTGCATATGAAATAAGTATGGTATATAAAGGAATGTGTTATGTATTTGTTAATAATAATTTTTTAATGTTTGCTATGTTGAAATTGTATGAAAAAAACATAAATTTTAGCTTATGCCCATTAAGAGGTTTGTTTAGCATCATATATTATAAGGGAGAGTTGTAAAAATTTCATTGCTAAATTGAGACTATAAATTTTTTTGTTGTAAGAAGGGATCGCAGGTAAAAAGTTCGTGAGATTCTGACATAGGGCGAACCTTGTTAATATTTTTACGGATAAAGTGTATAAGTATAAAGAATTGAGATGGATGTACGATAATTTAAGTGAAATATGATAATTTTCTCTTGTAAGGTTGACAGCCCTGTGTTGTCTTGAAGTAGGGAAGATCATGTCTGGACAAGGGCAAACTGTAAAAGTCAGAACCCTTTTCTGTAAGAGAATCAACACATCATAAGTGATAAAAATTTATAATTTCACTAACATTTTTGACACTTCTATGGTATCATCTGCAAGTGCAAGAAAAGAGTCAATACATATTCTTACGAAAAGAAAATAGAACAAATTTCAGTATTCTTAACAATTTTTTAAAATGTAGAATAAATGAACACAGTCCATCTGTACGCATGCTTCATACTGTTTAGCATTACAGAAAGCCATCATATAAGCCTATTGCTAGAAAATACACATTTCATACAAGATGAACAATAAAAACACAGACATCATAAATTTCCTGTGTCGATCATTTTCCCACATAAGTTGTTTTTCCCAAGTCTCGCCAAAAACGATAGATTGAGAATCCACTGTAGTATAAATGAAACAAAGAGAAACTGATATTGCACAGATGCAAATTGTTTCAAATGAGAACTCACAAAACTGATACGTGTCCTAGTGTTCAGTGGAAAACAAAGAAATGAGTCACAGTAATATTTTCCTAGAATGAGAATGAACGTGACTGAACAAGATGCTGCAAGACTTCATGCACTTTAAAAAATGGCATGGATTTAGTGCAAAATTAAGAATTACAGTAAGACCCCGCTTAACGTGGGGAATACGTTCCTAGACGACAAAGCACTAAACGAAACAGCGCTAAACGAGGTCATTTTAATACCGAGTAAATAGGGAAAGGGGAACATGCAACCAAAAGTAAACAAATCTAACTTTAATTTTAAGTTATTTTTATATTAATTTGTGTTATAATAATATATTAAATAACACACAAACATATGCATATACAAATGTAAAGTTCATTTTTGTCACGAAGGTCCTGACTTTTCTGAAATTCTTGCTTTTTTTTTTGCTTGCAATAAAGTCATGTAGTTTCATTTGCCGCTTTCTTTTTCTTTCATTAAGCAAAAGTCGATAGCAGAAGATCGCATCCAAAATGCCTGGTCTCACTTTTGCACTCCTTTCAAAATCTGGATCATTCACTACAATTTGATCAACGATTTTGGTTATCATTACCAAACTTTTACTAAAGAAATCTGTAGAGAAATTCTTTGGGTTCTTCGTTTTCAGAATCTCTATTTTCCAGTTCTACACGAATTCCTTTTTCTGCCAGTTCTTGAAGGTCGTCATTGGTAAGGCTCTCACCAGAAACCTGCAGTAACTCTTCAATATCCTGCATCTCTACATCTCCTAGTCCTGCTGTATCGATTAGGTTGACAATTTAGTCAACCAAATGATACAGCGATAACTTCTTCCACACTCCGTTCGTGCATTCATCAGTTAATTCTTGCCAAGCAAAGTGGATATTTCCTATGGCATTGATGATGATATATTTTTTTCAAAATTGCACCAAACAAACATAGATTTAAGGAAAGTACAGTACTACAACGAATTGCCACCTTTTGCTGATTGGTTCCTGTTGGGGAATAATCAATGAAATGCCACGATAATTTGAATCAGTTTAAATTTTGAGTTTTTTTTTTAGGCTTTGAGCAGACTGCATTATATCGAATCAGCGTTAATTGAGGCAGCGTTAAGCGGGGTCTTGCTGTATTTATTTTATGTATTTTCCATTATTTTTTTTAATTGCCAACAGCATAAACTTGAAACAAAATGTGGCAAGTCTATGTATGGTGGATCCTACTGTAGTATCTTTTAAGAAAATTTTACAAAATTTTTTATCACTATCATAAAAAATCATTGGTATGTTGTGTTAAATTGTTATGTATTTATAAATTTAAATTAAATAAATAATAAAATAGCAAAATGATGAATTAAAATTTTTCAGAATTGGATGTTGCATGCAATGTACTATGGAGCCAGTAAATCATCAGTACTTTGTATGTATGTTCATGAAGATTGGGTAAGTCAAGTTTAGATGTAGAAATTATATTACAATAATATAAAAATAATAAAAATAAAAATAATAATTATTGAATAAATTTGTATAATTTATTATTATTAGGTATTTACTGGTAATAGAAAAGGAATTATTGAGGCCTTCAAGTTTAATCCTCAATGTGTAGTGCCTTGTCAGGTAAGAATTATTATATTAAGTCAGAAATTAAAATATAAAATTTATTTATTTATTTTATCTTTTCAATTCTTTCAGTTTGGAAAATGTTATTTTAGATTTGGAAGATTAGAAGATTTAGAGTTTCATATTAAAAGTGACCATTTTGCAAGTATAAATTCCAGATTAAAAAGTTGTTCATGGAGAGGATGTGTTGAACAGTTTGCAACACAAAGTGATGAGGTAATTAACCTGTCCCGTGTTGTTCCCAAATATTTTCATTTGACCTGTCCGGTTGACCCTGAACATTTGTTTTTGATACTAGATGTTGCTGTGTGTCATAATTTTTATATCGAAACAAACTTTGGAAATATATTAATAAATATAAAAACAAAAAAAAAATATATCTATTTTATTTGTGAAAAATAAAAACATAATTTTTAATGCCACGATTATTATTTTTAAGAAAAAAAATTTTTATTAGGCTTAACATTGGCAAAAATTCAACATGACAGCCACATGCAATGGAGAAAAATTTCAACATGGGATAGGTTAACCAATTAAAATTCATTTCTTATTTTATGCATGAAACAAATTTTAAAAAATTATATTGCATAACTTCTGATTGGTTTTAAAAGGCAAAATTGTAATTTCAATATTACAGGTCAGGTTTGTATGCACATGCATGTTTTTTCCTTAAATGCTATGATGTTAAAACCTCAATATAAACACAATCTGGGTCCAAGTGGATCAAATTAAGGTTTGTCCAATATGCATGTAAAATATGGGTTTATAATTTTTACTGAATATTTTACAGATTTCACCATTTTCAGGACAAACTAAGTGCTTTACAGTCTTGTTTGCATGATTGTAAGTGCTATTATTTTAATGGTCTACAGTCCATTTGTGCTGTCTTTTGAAACTTTTTTGCTCGTGTACATGTGAGAAATATCATGCTACCATCCAATTACAGATGAGTGTGCAAAATTAAAATGTTTTAAATTTGAACCATCTAACTTGCATTCTTCTAAAGTCCCAAAAATGAACATGTTTTGTATTTCTGTGGAAATCTCTTATAAATATAAAGTAAAAACTAGGAAGTAAGATAAAACTTCAAATTTCCACATTTTTTTAAAGTTACAGATATAAAAATCAGACATAGAGAATATGCAATTTCTATGATGGCTGCACCGTGGAAATTTTATCACCTATGATATATAACAAAAAGATGTGCAAAATAGCATATTTAAGCTATGACTGCAATTTATTATGATAACATATGTAGTATAGAGAAGAAACCAAGAAGAATAACCCAAAAAAATGCAATTTATTACTGTAGTGTACTGTACATATACTAAATTGAACTTATTTCACAACACATCCCCACCAGTACTGATAATGAACCCTTATTAACATAGAGGAAATTTAGATTTTAGAATTTCTTTGGGGACAACCCTCAGAATTGTTCCAAGTCATATAAAAGTCATGTGTCCAAAATTTTATCTGAATAGAATGATGATAAATGGTGCCAAGTGATAAAATGTTTGGTGCTTGGTATACTTTATCAGACTCTCTGCATCATGCAACATGCATTGCTCTATTTCCAGAAATAGTATCGTGTAACATTGAAGTAAAAATGGAAGAAACTTCATCCCCTGGAAGCTGAAATACAATTGTGTCTGAGGTGGAAAATAACCTGTCAATGTTGCCAACTCAAAATATTGAAAGTATATCCAAGTATATCAAGCAATTCAGAGATCAATGGTCAACTGTAGATGTGTCAAAATTTTAGACTGATGTTGCAGATGAAGTTGTAGAACAATTTGATCATGACACTCATGACCAAGTATTGCAGTTTTGTTTGAGTTCTTTGCAACAAAGGTGGTCTAAAAATTATTACAAGGAATTTCTAGAGCTCACTAATTTTTATGGGGGAATTCACCTCGTGAGACTCCCTTCTGCTACCCAAGTGCTTTCCATCCATGCCAGGTAGATGTCAAAAGCAATATATACAGTAGAATCTTATTCCTAATGGATTGGATGATTTTCGGCAGATTGAGCATTGTTCTGAGAATCTGCTATATTGAGAACAATAGATTTCCCTCGCACCTCTATAGAACAAAAAATTGCGATCTGAAGAAACATGTGTTACATGATTGTATATTATACCTTACATGTGTACAATACAGTATATACAATTTCTGTCAGCTTTAAGTACAAAAAGAGGCAAGTTATGTATGCTAATTAGCACTTTGCTCAACTTCATGGTTTGTTAAAAAATAAAACTTGTCCATTTTGGTTTGTTTTGATGCTGCTTTTCTGCCTATTGAATATAACAACCACTTGATATTAGCAATGTCGTGTAGATCCTGCTTGTCAGCAAGGTTTTCATGAATTGGAAAGACTGTGTCCTTTCTAAATTTCAACACTACATTTTGGACCTGCATCAGAATGTTCACTAGGTGTCTCCTCCTCAGTCATATCAGTTTGCTGACTCTTTTCATACAATTTTTCAATTGTACAGTACATATCCCAGATGTAACAAATTCATTATTGAACTGTATAAATTCCCAGAAACACCCAAATATTAACTAAACATTGAAAAAACATAAAGTTTACAATAGATGGGGCTAGAAAAAACTCCATTATTCTGGGACCAATTTGCCAAAAGAAGGTAAGATTACATTGATTTGGCAGGACCTGAGAAAAAGTTGGTTATTCTGAGAAATCTGTTGTTCCACGATCCATTAAAATGAGATTCTACTGTAGCTTAAAAACATTTTTGTTTTGGAAACAATTTCATCTGAAAGATGCAGAATAACAAGTACTTAGAGACATCTGCTTGTTTATCATAAACTTATATTGAAGCTTGGTTCAGGTGTCCAAATGCTATGGAAGCACCATTCAATAACTTTTTGTTCCTTAAAGCATTGATGGAATATCCAGACATTCAAATTTTGTGTCCATTTGTGGTATTTGGCTCCTGAGATAGTAACTGTTTCTTTGGGCACATGTGCATCAAATAAAGAAACAACTGAAAATGGTTGAAATTGTGATATCTACTGGTTATAAAGAAAACAGTAATAACAAGAGATATGTCTCCAATGAGAAGAATACATTGTCGCAAGATTTCTTTGTCAATTTGTTATCTCTGAAACCACGAATTTCTTATCAAGGTCTGAAGTTTCTGCTCAATTTTTGAACTTGGATCCTGATAAGTGGGAAACAGGCATGCTGAAAAAGCTTTCCATATCTTCTTGACTCTACTAATAACAAATGACATGGCAGAGCTCAGTGTGAAATTAATACAGCAATATCTTGACAAAGGATGAAGGACAAAAGGTAGTAAATGACTACTGTTCAAAGTCTCTAGACAAAAAAAAAAAAAAAAAAACGACTCTTGTAGAGCTGTGCATATACTTGATGTTACAATTACAAAGTCAATTACAAATTTCACTTTCAATAATGAAGTGAATAGTATATTAGTAGATTTCAGTGTTTCTTATGAAAACTGTTTTATTTTTGTAAGATTATTCATATTATTATTATGTTGGGTTTTGTGAATTATACTTGGTTGACACCAGTGGCTGTGTACTATGCCAGACCAGAGTCAAGGCATAGTAACCAAAACAAAACAAAAATTAAATATATGTGTCAGTATGTCTGTCTGCATTCAAGAATTTCCTAACAATATGACATCTATTCAGTATAGTGGCTTTCTGAAGTGTGGTGTATGTATTTATATTGAATTGTAATGTGCCCAGGCTTTTGTGTAGTGTGTCTGGTATGACACCTGTAAAGGAGAGAATGACAGGTACAATAAGCACCCTATCCATCCTCCACAAATGCCTTATTTCCTGGGCAAGTTCTGTGTACTTGCTAATTTTTTCAGTGCATGAGTTTTGTATATTGTGATTGTTTGGAATGGATATGTCTATAATGTATGTGATTTTATTGTGTTTGTCAGTGATTGTGATGTCTGGCTGTTGTGGTAGATTGTTTTATCTGTGATTATGGCTTATTATTATTATTATTGTTTTTGTTGTTGTTTTAAATTTCAAACTTCAAAATCTTTGGGGTACCACTTACACTCATCTCACCGGGCTGAATTTTGATATACATTAGTTTTATCATAAATTGAACCATGCTAGGGGGTATGTCTTGAAGGATTCAAACATCAGAAAATAAGAGCCACCCTAATGAGCAGTATTATGTTCTCAAAAGTATTGAAATCAGGACTGTTCTCTGGTACAAATAAGCATATTATATTTTAATATTATAGAACAGTGTTTCCCAACGTGGGGCCTATGCCCCACAAGGGGGCAATTTGATTGTTAAGGGGGGCAATTCGAAACTCGTCCAGAGTTTAAGTTAACCGTAGAGCCGCTGTATGCCATATTTATTGTAAATATTGATTTAAGTTAGTTTTAATTTTCTTTGTTTCCCTTTCCTTCTAGAACTTTCCTTTATAACCCTTTTCCCTTGGGGTGGGATTAACAATTCTGGGAACCACTGAGAACAAAGAGATGAACGAGGCCCTGAGGCCGGTGAAAGAGGAGAAAGAACATTCTTTGCCCAGACCTCGAGGTGGGCAGACGTGAGTTGTGGTGTTCCAGGTCGCGTTTGGCAATAACTGGAAAGTGCAAGAGACTGATGAAAGGATTGGGTTTTATCGTGGTTACGATAAAACAGTGTGGCAATTAAGTGCAAGAAAAAAGCTTCAACGAACACGACAACAAGAGACCTTCCAAAAGAGTTCAACATATATGTTGGGGGGGCATAAGAATTTTAGAAAGGCTTAGTTGGGGCATAGCACAAAAAAGGTTGGGAAACACTGTTATAGAACATATTTCATTTCTTGACAGTTATAAAAACTTTCTTAACCATTTTATGAAAATATAAATAATTAATGCAAAATGTTGTAAGCCTTTGAGTCGGTTTCTCGCAGAATTCTTAATGCACAGCAAAAAATGAATAATTAAGTAGAAATTTTAATTTTCTATAGTTAAGCAAAATTTAAAATTTTAAAATTCTTTTGTGAAATATTAGAGAACAGTCATTAAACAAAAATTTATTCATAAAAATATGAAATATTCTAACACGATTTGTGTATTTATTTATTTTTATTTTTCTGTAGGAGAAAAGAAATCATATACTCCAGCATGCAGGAACTAATAGTATTTTATCAGATACTTGTATGTAAAATTCATTATATTAATTTCAACAAAACGACCAAAACATTTTATGGGCAAGAAATTGAAGTTGTCCAGAATTTCTATATATATATATATATCTGTATATATTTGTATTAATTAAATAAAAATTCAATTGGAATATACAGAATTATGAATTTTTATTAAAGTTAATATAAAAATTTGAGCATACAATTCTAGCATTGTTGAAAGTTATATCGAAAAGATTATTAATAATAGTAAATAGAATCTGCTTTTAAAATAAATAATAAAAAAAGAAGGAAAGGATGCATTTTTTTAATATTAATTTTACTATAATGTGGACCAATTTAACACAAAAAGCTTTTTGTGTTGAAATATAAGGGTGGATTAATAAATAACCAGCCAAAAGCAACAGCATGGCATGTTGCTATTTATTGATCCACCAGTATATATTAATTGCCGCTTTTACTAATTTTAACTTTGGTTTAATATAGTTACATTTAATTAGTTCTGTTGTGTAGCATTTTAATATAAATCGTATCCAATCGGCTGTAATCTGTAGCATTAGTAGCAGATTAAATAAGAAGCCTTTGAAACATCTAATGAAAGAATCAAGAAAACCTAGTTTGATTGTTTAATTTTGCAATTTGACTGGAAAAGTAGATGATGGAAAAAGGATTGTCTCAAATTATAGATAATAGGAGTAAAAAATAAATGCATTATATATCTGAAACACATAAACATCTTGTATGTCTCTCTTTGAATAATATAAAACACTGTAAAACCCGTCAATTTGGACATCTCCTTATCTTGAACACATTACATGAAACTGATAAATCCCTGTACTTTTAATTGTATATGATACTTTCTATTTGGACACCTGTCTACCTTGAATTTTGGACACCTTTTTGCATTTAAGTTGGACATTTTCAGAAATGTGTGTGTCTACTTTTTAACTGTTGAGTCTTCCTACTCAGGTGTCCTGTTTTAATATCTTATAAGTTAAAAGATGATAAGGAAACAACAAACACCTTTTTTTATGGCATTTGGGGAGATTTTCCATATTCTCGACCACCGTTAGCCTCAGCTATCACTTTGTAAAGGCCAGGGCTACCCTAATTGGCTATTTCAACATCTGCTAGCAACATTTTTGTGCCCAAAAATTATGCTAGCAATCGGCTATAAATTTAGCTAAGACTTAGCTTTGGAGAAAAAAGTGGTGGCTTTTGTTTAACACACATTAACATTCATTGTTGAGAATTTAATCTATGTTTTAATTTACATCAGTTATTGAGTATAAATTATATATAAAAGATTTTTTACTTTTGTCTCCATTTTATGGGCACTAAGACAGCCTTTTTTCAAGTCTGTGATGGATTCAGCCATGCTCACAATGGGGTGGCTGGATGGCAAGGGATGGGGCCCAACGCATGCAGAACAGACCACTCCCCAAAAAATCCAGCTGTCGACCCGTCCGGATTTGATTTTAGGTCCTGCCGTAGCCATCCGACCTTTGTGTGACTTTTGCCCAGTGGGCTTATGGATGGTCACACCGAGCTCATTAGTGAGAAGTCAACCCAGTCAAGTGTTCACTTTTCGCTAACAGGCTGGCATTTGGAGTCTTTTTGGGCTTTCTTCTCATTATATGAAACTGGCCCCAATTTAGAAGTTAGATAGTGTGTCTTCCTGGGAGGTATCCCTTTTGGCAAATCACCTACGTGTTGCATTGCCATATTCCATTACATCAATTATGTGAGTATTAGTTTTTCTGAAAGTACAGTACAGTAGACTCCGATATCCGAACTAATGTGGGCAGGAGTGATCCAAATATTAGAAAAATAAGTGTGAAAATTTTGTTTCGTTTTCGATTCGCGGACAAGCCACTACATCACATCAATGCCTCATCATCATCATGTCGGCAATGGTTGACCTATTGTGCTCTCATAAAAAGTAGCCATTTTTCAAATACAATCAATAAAATAATTAATGGCGATTGACTATGCTCATGTTTTTTATGATCTCTAGCAGTGATGAGGAAACCGTGGGTCGCGAGAAAAGTTTTCGGGGTCGCCAAATTCAAATTTAAAAGTATATTTCATTAAATAAATATTTATACCCATATGCATAAATAAAACCATTGTTTCATAAAATTATGTTTTATTCAGACTTCTAATAAGGCAGAAACATAAGCGCAAATCTGAGAAAGAATTTCATTTTACTGTAACTACGTTGACGATTAAGAAAACATATACTGTCTACCAGGGGTCGCGATAAAAATTTTACGCAAAATGGGGGGCGGAAATGAAAATAGTTTGCGCACCATTGATCTATAGTACAATTTTTAAAATCAATTTTTGCTGAATTTTCAGAGTTAGTAATCTCAAAAAAAAAAAAAACATTTTATTAACGCAATAAATAATTTGTTTTTATGTGATTGTTAGCTTAAATAGCTACTTAATAGCTATTTAAGCTATTAAGTAGCTATTTAAGCTAACAATTAGTAGCTATTAAAGCTATTTATTGTTAGCTTTAATAGCTACTTTTTTAAAAAATTACAGTCGTATCATGTGAATTTATAATTTATATCAGTAAATCAATGATAGGGTTTATTACAACTAGGAAAATTAATTGGAAAAATCAAAATTGTATAAAAAACTGTAGCGGTCAAAATGTTTGTTGCCGCATCACGGGAAAACGCCCGAACGTATTTTAACCAAACTTCTTATTTTGAATCCGTCGGTTCGGGAGGTTTATAGATCGTCTCTTATAGATTAACCGTAACATATTTCTATCCGTATTTCTCTCTCTCTTCACTAGATGGCGACACACGAATTGTACCTCCCCTCAAGGGATTATCTATAATAAAGGTGTATTATTAAAGTTTACTATTGTTTGAAGAACCGACATTAAAAAATAATTAGTTAATTAGCAAAATGTTCGAGTCATTAAAAAAAAGTGGCGTCGTCACGCTAGATGGCAGTACGTGTACATACGGCGGGTTTTTCGAACAGTTAGTGATTCGTTACGCCTAACTGTATTTGTGTGAGCGAAGATTACGCCTACCGGGAAACGACAAAACTTCGGAAGATCTTCAAGGAAAAGTAAACAGGTAAGACCGTCTAGAGATTCAGAGAATCCGTCTTGAGACAGGCTAGGCTTAGTTCTCTGAGCAATTTCATTCCTTGGCGTAAAAAGCTTTAACCCATAAATGAAAGTAATTTGATGTTACCTTAGGTGCCAAGATGGCGGCTCGTCTCTGATTCTAGCAAGGAAACAGTGGGACGCACGTTCTAACCTATTCTAATAAATTACCATAATTATTAGCAACCAAATTATTAGAATAGGTTAGGTTAGATTAGAACGTGCATCCCACTGTTTCCTTGATGGAATCAGAGACGAGCCGCCATCTTGGCTACCTAAGGTAACATTAACCTTAAAGGGTAGAATTCACGTGATCAAAACTATATTTTGATTAGCCCACTAGTATTGAATTTTAAATGCATAATCTTAATGTCTTTATTGCAATAATTTTACAAAGTTTTAATTAATAAATTATTGTTTTCTTACCATGCACTTACAATCTAAATCAACAATTCGCAACTCAAAACAGATCATGATGCAGACTTTCTATTGGACTTGAAAATAAAATTTTGATTTTGTTATCAAGCTAACTTTTATTATGAAAATAAACCAAATAAAATAAGAATTGCTTATAAAAAAAAAACACATCGTATTTTTTAGATACATTCCTGTACAAGGATTTTTCAAATTTTCTTTCTATAACATATTTTGAGTTAGTAATTTCCTGGGCATAGCCCAGGCTACTGGGGTAACATTTTCATTTTCGTCCGATTTTTTAAAAAAAATTCCCACGTTAGATTTTGATTATTTTGGTGTCAAAATGCTCAGTAGAATCCTGGCGTGTTCATAAATTACGTTTTCGAAAATATAATTAAATCTTTCCTCAGATTTTGATAAATTTTTCGTAGAAAATATAATTGAATTCTAAAAAAAGGAACCTGATTTACGTCCCTCTTCCCCACTAGAGGGCACCACGTTACCTAGCTCTAATAACGGGAAGCGTCTGGAATAATGTGGATTTTGTCATTTTTTGAAGATGTGGACTTTGGTTTAATTTTTGTACTAAAATATAGTCGATTCTGCTTAATTGGAAAAGACGCTTTATTGGGCAATCTCAAAGAACGGAAACCAAACTAATACATGATTTAAACGCTTAATTAGGGCAGTAGCAAAAAGGAGTTCAGCAATTTTTGATATATTTTAGGGATCATCCGAAAATATGTCAGCTCTACCTACACTAATGTCATGTAGGCAATTTTGTCTTTCGCTCGGGCGGTTCAGGTTTTCTTGTGTGGCTCAGTATAGCGGGACGTATCACACCGGGATCCTACTCTTTTAGCACAATTAACGAAAGTAGATTTTAAGCTCTTCATTTCTTATCAAGACAAAAACATTTGTACAAACATATCTGGTGTTTACTGTTTTATAATTGTTTTCTTTAAAAATAAATATTAAATTTACGTAAAAATGAACTTATATTAGTGTGAGGTAAACCCGAATGCAAACTACTGACCCTGCTCCGGATTAGACTGGCTCAACTCCTTCCTCTCATCCCGTCGGAAATTTTCAACTTTTACGTAACTATTTCAAATATATGTTTTTTAGTCGTGTCAAGCGACTCCCCTGACGATGTTTCAGACGCAGTTTCCTCAGTCCAGACTGAACAAAATCTGAAACGCAACTGCTTTTAACGAGGGACTCCAATTTATCCAAGACTTTCCTGCTTAAATGCCACTCAGCACTATACAGAATGGTGTGGAAATTTCAAAAAGGTGCAAAAAATAGCAAATTTCTATTTAATTTTTTAAAATCTAATAAGTATAAAACTTTATGTTACATTGAAAGTTTCACCATTTTAAAAAATTCCCATAATTCGTAGTCATTTATGATCTTAAGACAGTGGTTTCCAACCTGTGGGGCGCGCCCCCTAGGGGGCCGCGAGACTGTTGCAAGGGGGCATGCAGCTGTTTCCAAAATATCATTTTCGAATACAAACCAAAAAAGTCGAATAGGTGTCAAAAAATGAATCAGCAAAATAGGTATACGTAATCCACAATCCTCGCCGCGAATTTTTCGGGTACAAATGCTAAAACATCCATCCATACTCTTGCTGGAACGAAAACATCTCGCTTTCGCGTTTGGAGCCGAGCGCCGGCGGGGCGAGGAAACAAAAGACAAGCACTCGGAACATCCCGGGTATTCTCGTGCTTACTCGCGCCAAACTTCAGTAAACAGAAGCATCTGTTTTTTTTCTGTAATTCTATGAACAGAATTAGTTCAAACTACTTCAAACAACCTTTACTCTGCAGTAAAATTAATTCTTTAATCTAACGTTTTCGGTTAGCTTTACTAACCCTCTTCAGGATTGCCAAAAAAATCGTTATTTCGAAAATTACGTTCGAAAAACTCTTTACAATTTAGAATGTTTTTAAACTTTCCGGCTGCGCAATCTCAGATCATTCTTTCACAGCTGCATACCGGCCGCTCTCCAAGCTGAAGGGATTCGATATGATTCTTTAAAATTAATGCTTTGTTCTTTTTCATTATACTTGTTAATACACCATGCCTCCGTATATTTAAGTTGCCTTATATTTGCCACTTTCTGTACAATTTTCGCATTGTCCCAGTTGCTAGACACCTCGTCCGGATCCGCTATCGCATAGTTGGCTAACGCCGTAACTGGTTGCCTGCATCTTACATTTCTTTTATGCTCCTCTAACCTTACTGCCAGCGATCTCTTCGTGGCCCTATAATACAGCTCTACTCCTTTTATCCTGCACTGGTATTCTGTAAACCCCTGGAATTTTCATTCTGTCTATGGGCGCTTTGTCGTTCCGTAGCAACTGAAATATAGTAGGGTTCCTCCTGTATGCTACTTTTTTATTCTTCTCTATTCCTATTCTTCTATATATGTTGCTTAATTTAGTTCGTTAGTAGTTTCTTGCAGAATTAGTTCGTTAGTAGTGCTTGCGATAACCACGTTGATATATAGAATGAAACACTTCGCTTTGGTAACTTCTAAATTAATATTGAGGTAAATTTCATAACTGTTAAATGTACTAAAAATAATGTACTATTATAAAATTATTATTTCTTATAATAAATAATTATTTTTTTATGTATATTTTTACATAATATTATATATTATTTTGTAGCCCATTAAATAAATTATAATATCAGTTGAGTATTTATGAAATTAGATTGTTAGAAAAATTAAGGGGGCGCAACAATTTTTTTTAAGGGGGGCACAGGTACAAAAAGGTTGGAAACCACTGTCTTAAGAGCTTCATATCTTTGGATTTTTTTGTGCAGTGATTAACTTTTTGTAAATGTCTTATAATGATGATATAAAAGCAACAAGAAAATATTTATTGTCCAATAAGTAATAATATACAGATAAAATTACAGTTGAAATGATAAATGGAATAGGCCCTTGAGGAATCCAATGGTTATGTAGTTTTTAAATGCATTATGGGAAAAGAAACAAATATTAGAAAATTGGAGAAATTGGAAAAATTATTCAAAAGAAATAAAAAAATTACATAGTTGTAGGGGAGTGGCTTAAGCCAATTCTTGCAATGCTAAAAAAATTCAAAGGAGATATATCACATCAATGAGGCAGTTAAAATTATTACTAGTGATGTACTTGATGCAATTAACAATACTGGATGAAAAGGTTTTGTTTTAAAAAGGATTTTTGTATAAAATGATACTAAGATGAAAACATCATTATGCCAGTGTTTCTTCTCTTTCTCTCGGTGCTATTTTCTAATTGGTTTCAATTCCTATCCTTTGCATGGTTATCTTTCAGAGTACCCAACATAAGTTAGTCTGTACATTTACATCCAATGCATGTGCTGAAGTCTGGTAGCACTTAGAAATTACTGATAAATCTAGACATTTTACCAGTATTGACTGAAAGTTACAAAAAGCAAAACTTGAATTTATTTGTATTCTAAAAAACTCAAGTTTTGGTTTTTTGAACTTTATGAAATTTTTTTTCTCCAAATATTTTTGATTGTGGTTAGTGGAATCCAAGGATAAGTGGGGCCAACTGTATATCAGGATAGTGGGATTAAATCGCTCTTCTTTAACCATTGAGTCGTGTACGACTATTGGTGACTTCATAGACGAGTTTCCTCCAGCGAGTTCTGTGTAGTGCCCAGTCTTTCGGGTATTTGAGTTCCAGGCTAGTATCTGCTTTGATATAATCCTGGTATGTTGCCTTCCCTTTTTCCTATGTCCCCCTACCATTCCCAGCTTGATCTGTTTTTCCAGGAAGTCAGCACAAATGATGTGATCAAAGAACTTTAACCTCAAGCATGCAATCATTGCCTCCAAGGAGATTTGTGGTTGAATTTTATCTAGGACTACTTTTATTAGTTGTTCTATCTGTCCACAGGATTCTAAGGATCTGCCACCAACACCAAAGTTCGAATTCATCTATCCTTCTATCGCTTTTTCTTACTGTCCAGCTTTCACAACCATAGGTTGTGATTGGGAACACAATTGCCTGGACCAGTCTGGCCTTAGTAGATATTGTAATGTCTTGGCTTTTCCAGATGTTATCCTTGGTTAGAGTGGTGCGGCCCAAGGTTAACCTTTGCTTAATCTCCTCTGTGCATGCTCCTGTTCTGCTTAACTTTGAACCAAGAAAGATGAAGTCATCCACAATCTCTAGTTTTTGGTCATCTATTGTCACTTTCCCATGTAGTTCAGCTGTCGTCATGACCTTGGTCTTTTGGATGTTGAGCTTTAGGCCCAATCTTCTCACTCTTGTCTTTTATGCTCTTGATTAAAATGACCAGATCTTCTTCCGACTCTGCTAGTAAAGTTGTATCATCTGCGTACCTTAAATTATTGATGACCCTGCCTCCTATATGGAAACCAAGGTCTGTGTCTTGAGAGGCTGACTGCCTGAAAATCATCTCTGCATATATATTAAACAGTGAAGGTGAAAGGATGCATCCTTGCCTGACTCCTCTGTCCACTGTTAGCCAGTTTGTGTCACCATAGACTGATTCTCACTGTTGCTTCTTGGTTGTGATAGTGTTTGAAGTAGATTGATGTGATCAGGGAGGCCCATGTCCTTCAGTGTTCTCCACATTTTATTGAGGTCTACACAGTTAAAAGCTTTACTGTAATCAATAAAACACATGTAGACATTGTTCTGAAATTCTATTGCTTTTTCCATTATCCATCTGATGTTTGCTATATGATCCCTTGTTCCTCTGCCTTTCCTGAGTCCTGCTTGTTCTATAGGTAGCTCCCTGTCAACAAACTGTTGCATCCTATGCTGTATTATTTTGAGAAGAATTTTGCTAGCATGAGATATCAGAGCAATCATGCAATAGTTTGAACAGTCCCTGCAGTCACCCTTCTTAAACAAAGGTATGAAGATGGATCTCTTCCAGTCAGTTGGCCAACATACTGACGACCATATCCCTTGGCAAAGTTTTGTCAGAATCTTGACAGGCACTGCTTTGAGAAGTTCTATTGGGATTCCATCAATTCCCGGTGCTTTTCCTTGTGGCAGTGCTTCTAGAGACTTTAAAACTTCACATTCTAAGATGCATGACTCTTGTATCTCATCTTGTTTGCAAGGGTTTGTATGATCTGTTTGACTATTGACTGTTGAGAATAGTTCAGTCGTCAATGTAAACTTAAATAGAATAATAACTTCATTATTAACTATATCTTTGTCTCTAACTAAAGTGCAGCAAGGCTTGCTAACTCATGTTAGATCATTAGGAGGCTAAATTAAAACAACTTGTCACTCTACATAAGCAGTGAATTCTTTCTTTTCTTTATTCTAAAACTTCCTCGAAAAACTTTTATTATGTAAGTTAAAGTTCTTTTTATGCAAGATATAATATGTTTAGGTATAGGCTTAAACGGTAAATTTTTGGAAAAAGATAGGTATTAAGAAAAAAAAATGGCCAGAGCTTTGTCGTATTTCAAATGTCCAGTAGCTCGTTTCTTGTTTTTACGATGCAGAATTTTCCCATTGACTTAACACGGGGATGACCGATATCTCCCATTGCACATTGAATTTTAAAATTCCTCTCCACAACATGCCATTTTATTGCTTTTATAATGTGCAAAATTTTGTTCCAATCTGTCAAATCAATATTTCGTGTTTTGGAAATTTGTCAATTTGAGTTGCTGCCAAGGAAGCTTGCTGACTTCTCTCTGCCCTTCAGTTAGTTTTCTTAATTTCTAGTTTAATAATTTTCTTAATCACTTTCTAATTTTGCACTAACTAACTTTGAGAAGTAATTCATGAAATATTTTACAAAATTAGCATTAAAACAGTTTTTTTATTATGACTTTTTAAAAAACATAAAACCAGTAAATTACCACTCTCGCCGCCATATAAACAATAAAATTTATGAAAAAATATTAATTTAAATGTTAAAACTATAACAAGGCTTTGGAATGCTTTTTTATTAAAAGGTAGGTCTCTTCCAATCATTTGTTACAAGTAACAAAAAACTAATTTTTTCTAGGATATATCATTAGTAAAAAAAATCACTAAAATATGGATTTCTTATTATGTTTTCATTAGGATCTCAATAGCCATAAGCATTTTTGTCTCACAGAATCACCTAACATTCCTTAAATAAGCCTCGAGGTTTTATGGAATCCAGTTTGAGAAGCTGTGATGAAAATAAATGATTATTAACTCAAAATATATTACAGAAAAAATTTGAAAAATCCTTCCATCAGGAATATGACTGAAAAATACAATGTGTTTTGTTTTTTAAATGCAATTCTTTAATTATGAAAATAAACCAAATAAAATAAGTTAGCTTGATAACAAATCAAAAATTTCTTTTCAAGTTCAATAGAAAGTCTGAATCCTCAGTCTGTCTAGTATATTATAATGTGTTTTGAGTTGCAAACCATTGATTTAGATCAGTGATGGGCAAACTACGGCCCGCGGGCCAGATGCGGCCCCCTGAAATGTTCTATGCGGCCCGCGCGACATTATTCCTAATCTGACGAATAAAATAGAATACAGGCTATAAGAAAAATAAATATTTTCCTCTTTTTTTCCTCTTTCGTTTTATATCAGTGACAACATACGAATTTATTGACTTATCCTAGATATTGGAATGTTATGTTGAGAGTGAGAGGCACTGGCTGCTGGCAACTTTGTAGCGAAGAGTAAAACTGGCAATGTGGCTAGATATCGAAACACATTTCTTGATTCAGACCTGTCTTAGCGTTGTTGGTTTGCTAGTTTTTCTCTGTATATGGTAAAAATTTTTAGCCCTAAGATGTTATCTAAGAAACGTAAAGTTGATTCCGAGTGTCATGTTTTCAAAGATGGATGGACTTGGAAGTACTTTTTCACAGTTTTTAGGGATAAACCACTATGTCTCATCTGCAACAAAACTGTAGCAGTCTACAAAGAATATAACATTTCACGACACTGCAACTCTAAGCACAATGATGTCAAGGTTAGAGCCATGACTGAAGAAAGAAAGAAAACAAAAAGCAGAAGATCTATGCAAAAAACTATCAGGTCAGTGAAGTATTTTTAAGGAAGGGAATAGTTCTCAGTAAACAGCTACACATGCAAGTTATGTTGTAGCATACAATATTGCTAAAAGTAACAAAGCTCTCTCTGGTGGAGAGTTTGTTAAACACTGCATGCTCAAAGTATGCAATATTTTATGTCCTGACAAAAGAAAAGATTTTGAAACAATAAGCTTATCTCGGAAAACAGTGACTTCTAGAATCGAAGCAATAGATAAAAACATATTATCACAGTTGGAATCAAAGATTGGCCAATTTAAATTCTGCTCAATTACTATGGATGAAAGCTCTGATATAAATGATACTGCACATTTGCTATTATTTATAAAGAGGTGTTGACGAAACTTCTGTATTACAGAGGAACTAGCATGCAGGAGGTCGTTGAAGGGAAGTACAACAGGGTCAGATATTTTTCATGAATTTATGGAAGGAATTTCAACTTTGAAAGTACCTATAAATTGCATATGTAGTATAACAACAGATGGAGCGAGAAATATGACGGAAAAAATTTGGATTTGTTGGGATCTTTAATGAAAAATATGCAGATAACAATGTTATATTTCTACATTGCATCATACATCAAGACACCCTGTGTATATCTGCTTTGGTTATGAAATCTGTGCTTGACGTTATTGTGAAGCTGGCTAATGCTATTCGATCTCGTGGGCTTGCTTACAGACAATTTCGGGAGTTTCTAGAATCCATGCAATCTGAGTACTCTGATATATTGTACTACTCGAAAGTAAGGTGGCTTAGCACAGGATGTGTCTTTGAGCGAGTTTGGCAGCTGAAAGACAAATTAGTGACATTCTTCCTTGAGAAACAGGGGTCTGTAGAGTATAAAATCCTGGAAGATACTGCATGGCTTTCGGATTTTACATTTTTTACGGATCTCTGCCACATGAACAAGTTGAATGTCAAGATGCAAGGCAAAAATCAATTTATCAATGATATCTGGGGCCATCTCAAAAGTTTTAAACTACAACTTGTTCTATTTGCGAATCAACTTGCTAAGAATGACTTGTCTCACTTCCCGAGGTTGAATTCAATAGCCCCGGTGATGAAGGAAAAGCTTAAGAGTTACAAAGGTAGTCTGAGAAGGCTCCATGGTGAATTTGAATAGATTTGAAGACTTCAGTGTCATTGAAAAAGACTTTGCAATTTTCGGTATGCTTTTTAATGTGAACTGTGAAACAGTGAAACCATACTTGCAACTTGAATTGATTGAATTACATTGTAACACTCAACTCAAACAGTTGTTTAATTATGTTCGAAAATTAGAGTTCTACAAGTCCTTGTCAAAATCCACTTTCCCAAATCTGATATCTCATGCCCAGAAAGTTATTGCTATGTTTGCTTCATCATATATATGTGAACAGGTGTTTTCTACAATGAAACTTCGAAAGAGTTGCCTTAGAAACAGACTGACAGATGAGCATTTAACTTCTCTTCTAAGATTAAGTGCATCCCAGTTCGAACCAAATTATGAAAAACTTTTAGAAATGCAGTCACAGTTTCATTCATCACATTCTCCTTCGTAATCTTTCAGTCATTAATAGGGCTTAGTATCACAAAAAATACAAGAATTTTGTAAAATGTATCATTGTTATTTTTTAATAAATTATATTGGCCCGCCTAAAGTTTTTTCCTTTTCTTTGGCCCCCTCTTTAAAAAGTTTGCCCATCACTGATTTAGATAATTGTTTTCTTAACATGCATTTATAATCTATATTTAATAATCTTGTCACATAATTTTAATTAAAAATTTGTGAAATTATTGCAATAATGATTAGCTGTTTAAGTTAATAATTACATTAAAAAAATTTATTTATTGCTTTAATAAAATGTCTTTTAGGTTTATTAATTCTAAAATTGACCTTTGCTGAAGTTTCAAAAATTCAAATTGTACTACAGATCATAACAAAATAAGAGCATATTTAGTCTCCATTGATTATTTTATAAAGAGAGTTAATTTTGAGAAAATGGTATATTATTTTTATATTGTATTATTGTTGAAATATTAATAAATAGTTAACTTGTGTGTTATAAAGTAAAATGGCAAGTAGTAGTAAAAGGCTGTAGAAGGATAAGCATGGTGAATTGGCCCCAGACAAATAATGGAATGAAAATTGGCTCAAAAGTATCAGTGTGTGATAAATTACTGCCAAATATTAGACCAATTTTGAGATTATGTAAAAAATTGTGGTTTTTTGAATTTTCCCAATATATTGCTGTTCCTTTGTGTCAATTTGCCAAGGAAATTATCTAGTGCATTATGGAACAATTAAGGCACAAGATCATGTATATTAAAAAATTTGTCATTTTAGAATTTAGCTTACGACTTGATTTCATGTTTTCATAAATTTGCAGCTTTTGTCAAAATTCTTTGAAAGTAATAGTACCATAAAGCACTGTTTTACTTACTTGCTAATCCTGAATTCCATCAACAACGAATTGTATTACCATTCTTCCTCAATTGTGATTTGTGACAAAATTTTAATCATCCGATACCTATATTGCTGATAAGTTTCACTCTGATGCTTTATCTCTATTGAATGTTGTTCATGAATCTTTCTGCTGTTCAGTTTTGGAGAAAATTCAGCACAAAGTGCTTCTTTTAATGCTCTCCATGATTTAGTGCACTGTTGGTAGTTTACTCAGAGGTTCAGCAAGAATGTATGTAGTCATTTTGCATAAGTTATCTTCTGCATGCCATTCCAGTTACACATTTCTGCCATGTCTTCACAATTGGAGATCCACTTAGTGACATTCTTCCCATCATCACCACTAAACATTTCAAGGGATTCATCAACATCTCTAAATGTAAATATTGGCTTAGAGTACTCACTTTTATATCACATAATATTACTGTCTTCAAATATAAACATCTACCAGAACTCGATGCTTAGCAAATAGATACCCACGATTGGCGTTAATAATTGGGCTATAATTTGGAAATAATAATTATAAATTATAAATAAATTTGGCACTAGAGGGAGGCATAAGGCACCATCTCGTATTAAATTTAACAATTATAATATTTGATTAAATAATTTATAATAAACTGGAAGAAAAGAACCGGCCTGAAGCAGAACCCGGACCGGTCCATGTAGCATAACTGGCAATGCATCTGCACGGTAAGCAGGAGTTGCAGGCTCAAGTCCCGCTTCAGGCAGATTTTTTTCTTCCAGTTTATTCCAAATTATTTAATCAAATATTATAATTATTAAATTTAACACGAGATGGTGCCTTATGCCTCCCTCTAGTCCCTCTATAATTTATAATTATTATTTCCAAATTATAGCCCATTTACGGCAATTGTAGGTCTCTTCGTCCTCACTTTAGTCAGCATCGTCATCACTTTGCACATTGTCGTCTCTGGCATTTTCAATCAAAAGTGCCACTTCCAATCTTTCCACCAACTCTCTCTTGCTACCTGTCGTTTTTAATTTTCGTCGTCCTAGTTCGATTTTCAGATCAGCACACTTAAGATGTTTCACATCTGTCATCACATTGTCCTTAGATATAACATTGAGTTGCCGTTCTTCGTTGTTCACCATAGCATCGCTAACTCTGCCATCTTGTCTGGATTCCATTATTGTCCTTCTAAATGTTCTTGTATGAATATAAGTAACAATATCTTCTGGTGTTCAGCTAAATCTTCCAACCGTCTTATGGATAGAATGATGATGATCTGGCGTTTGTAATGTCTTTTGTCCTTTTCGTGCTGTCACGAACAGTCATCTCCCCTTACTCGTCTCCCTCATCTCCTCGCAACCCCTCGTTTATTTTCTTAACAGCTTAGGAATGTTACTCATCAAACCCCCACACATGATAACATCTAAAAACAAAAGTAAAAATATTCATGTATGGAACAGTTTTTTCCTTGGTCTCATAGTAGTGTGTGGTTATCAGGCAGAAAAGTATTAACTTTATTGTTATATTCATAAAATTGAATAAAACCAGTACTACTGAATTAATTTTTTTTTTCATTTTGTGAGGACCGGGTTTAACCCGGCCCAAAATCTTTTTTTTTGTTGTTGTTCAAATCCCCTCGTGGGAAATTGTAGAAAAGGTCGAAATTCAAAGGATGTGCCGTCGAAAAGCACTTCCTTTCTCTCCGGATCCAAACTCTTAGTCACGGAGATCGAATCATCAGCGATTCACCAACTATCGCGATTGGTGATCGAAGATAACGTGACCTGTAGTATATAAGGGGGGAAAAGGCTGATAATGGGGTCGCTGAAGGTCCGAAGAAGACTCACGTCCCGTCTGATTTGAGTCGAGAATCGAAGGCCGAAACCCGAGGACTCCGAAGCCCGCCGCCAACGAGCTGTCACGACTGATCCTCCTGCCAACCTCCACAACCGGAGAACGACCGATCCTCCTGCCATCCATACTTATTCCTACGATTACAGCCAATACATCCTAGGAAGAGGTATGACCCCTAAATTTGTAAACTCTCTCTCTCCCCCGCGGTTAGGAACCGGACACGTTAGAATAGATCTATTCACTGTATTTTGTTTATCTGTCTAAATAAATCGTTATTTGTTTTCATCATGGTTCCGTTATTTCGAACATTGCCTTAACTTATTGACGAACCCACACACTTCCGCCACTCAACCTGACAAACAACTACCCAATCCCGACAAGTCGGGATATCATAAAAATTTAGCCATCCGTGACAGTGGGGTGGGTCTTGCCGACCTGTTCGCTGAAAAAAGGGAGGTACAACTCCGTCCTACCTCCCAGTGTTCCCACAATTTTTTACATGAAATTCAAATTTGAAAATGATTTAAAATTATTTAAGCAGATTAAAGCAAAGAAGCAACTTTTAAAGTTTCGAGGGACTGTATAGTACATCTATATCACATTATTATATGCAACAAAAAATATCATCATCGTGATTCTGTGTGTGTAATGGAGCCGACCTGTGGCAACTACCTGTGTTTGATGGATAAGACCACTGAACACTAATAGTTGGTCAGTTTTACATCTCATCAATGGGCTGGACAAGTGTAGTCTCTGCGTTTTCTTCATATTTGTAACACACAAATAGAACCATTGACTCGTGGAGGGACACACGAGAAGCACCCCCCTTGGCAGATCACTCCTGTGGTGTGTTCTTATCTAATCAATTCTACAATCCGTTCGTACAGTCTCAAACTCAAATGCATGTATATCAGATGTGGGACATATTTAATATTATTCAGTAAACTAAAACATACTGTAATTTTTTTTAAGTCTCTAACAAAGGCCTTTTTGTTGCCAAGCCTTTGACTTAATTAAACAGTTAGATGTTTGAATTTTTTTGTTTTAATCCCTGCAAGATGTTAGAAGAATTGAAGCATTGATTTTTTTTTTTCTTAGAAAAGAAATCATCAAGGCTGCAGGCCGGATACAAAGCTCTAACGGACCGCATACGGTCTGCGGGCTGACAGCTTGCAATCCCTACTTTAGTGCAATGTGGTTAAAAAAATAAAATTTTGGAGACATCAATGAAAATGGCTCTAAGTGGCAACATTTCCAACATAAGCACGTTGGATAATTATACCAAGTTTTTTCTGAATTACCATGCACATTATGATACAACAGAAATTCAGAAAAAACTTTGAAGTGTTGCCAAAAGAAAAACAGCAGTGTTACTATAGTATTAACTTTAATATTGTAAAACAATATTATTCAATTATTTGTGCAATTGAATTTAGTGTTTAAAGTAGATTAATACACGAAAACAATTTCCAACATTTCTGAAATCTGTATTATATTGCAAAAACTTATCAACTCAATTGCAATATGGTTAAAGAAAATGAAATTCGTAAATTTAATAAAAGCGAGCATTCTTAATCATATTTCAAATTACAGAAAATATATTTTATTTGAATCATCTGGTATGCTATGATATAATAAATAATAATACTTTTTCTGCACTGATAACCTTGCACTACTATGAGACCAAAGGAAAAAAACTATCCTAAAAACAAAGTAAAAATATTCATTCTTAATACTGTGTTGGCTAAATGTTATCACAATTTTTATTGATTGTTTTCAGATTTTACTTTGCCTTCATTTTTCACATAGTTAACAATTTCTTTGTAGTATAATATATGGTAATATAAAGTTTCTTAAAAATTTTTTGAAATTGACACCCTGATCTAAACCATTTTTAAAATGTTTCTTTGATTTGAATTTTGCAACAAAAAGTTTTCTAATATACACCACATTGTTTGTGTCATTTTTTTCCAGTAACAACATATTTTTTACTTCGTGATGTGATGTAAAGAAACAGTGATTTTTGAAAAATTTGACGCGATACTGGGTAGTAATTAATCACTCGCCGATGCCTACTTCGAATCAATTTTCAACCCGTTATCTGTCTGGGGCCGATTCACGTGCTTATCCCGCTATAGGGTTTATCTGAAATTTAAAAATTAATTTATGTAGTATTAACTAAAATTTTAATTTTGAAAACAATTTTGTTAAGCACAAAACAGTTATAAGAAAGCAGACAAAAACATTTGTCACCACAGAGATATTTATTTGCCGGGCAAAGTTTCTGAGCAGTGGCACAACTACTTCCACAACAAGGATTTACCACTGTGGTTGATGATTTATTAACAAAGGATACAATCAGAGAATATATTTCTGTGTAGCACCTACAACACTCCACAGACTACATACATTATGTACACAATTGACAGGCTCTGTAATTCAGTAACTTTGGAGATAAATGGCAGTCTCCATATGGGAATAAGATCAAGATCTGACTGCATACTATTCATTCATCTTTTATATAATTTGTACATTGAAATTGATTTTTTTTTCTTTCAAATTATTGTAATTGAACAATTTTTTTTCACTTGCCCAAAACTGTATAATTATAAATTCTCTATTAGATGAAAGACAGTATGCATCAGATACTTTTCTTTTAACAAATTTTTTATGTATATGCATATTTATAATTTTTACCAACACCAACAACCAATAACAACAGTCATACTATTCTTCTCTAGAGCACAGCAACATTTTTCAATAGTCAACTGATATATAACATGGATTAAAGGCAGTCTTTTATTGGAACAGTAGCTGATAGCACATCTTTAAAAAGTGACTGTCAAAATACATCTTTAATGCTAATTTCTAAAACGACAAAAAAACATGAACATGCTTTTACAAAATAGCCTTTCTGGATGGCAAATTTGTACTTTGCAAATCTCTTGTATGGAGACAAGAGAGATTAAAATGATGCATTAACTATTGCTGTTTCCAATTCA
Organism: Centruroides vittatus; assembly: GCF_030686945.1. NCBI lineage: Eukaryota > Metazoa > Arthropoda > Arachnida > Scorpiones > Buthidae > Centruroides > Centruroides vittatus. Next base: position 695,605 of record NW_027122270.1, read on the forward strand.
TTTGAAGTGATGATGCTCCCATATGGAATTAAAAAAAAAAAAATGAAGGAAGAAATGCTGAATTTTAGCTTGCTCTAACAAGCAAAATATATATATTTTTCTAAACTTTTTATTTAAAATATATAACACCAATTAGCAATTATATAAATATAACCTGCAATCAAAATAATTTTTTTTGGCAAATATTAATGGAAACAAATAATAGTAATAATAACAATAATGCTATTTGGTCTAACTAACACTTTTCTCATGCTATGGAATAATTATCATTATTATTTTTTCTAATACAAGAAACACATTTTGGTACATCTAAAGGCTAAAGATCTGAAATTTACACCTGTATATTACCACATCAGAAATACATTACACATCAATGTGATGGTTTTTGCTAGTTAATAATTTTCATTACTAAACAACAAACATTTTCTATAACTTTTGGAGTGCTTTACTCAAGTTAAACTACTATTTATATATTGTTATATCTACAACACTTTTTATGGGCAAGGAAACATCAAAAAATTAAAGTTTCTATAGTAATTCTTAATCTTTTAACATGCCATTGCCATAACATCTTTATTTTTATAGAATTATCTATTACTTCCAAAAACTTTGATCAAGTAACTTCAGATGAGAAGGAAAGTAGTAAAATTATTTTGGAAGTAGTAATAAAATGGTAAAATTTCTTTTATCGCATGAAACTTAACAATTAATTTCAAGGCATCATTTTTAACAAAAAAATCATATGTTGCCACATATCATCACAATAAACTCATCCAGCTTTCTAATTAAAGAAAAAAAAAATACTACAAATTACAGCAACCATCCTTACAGCAATCATTTATTTACAATCTAACAAGAATGAAGGCTAAATTCAATGTAGTAAATAAAACTATAATACAGATGGAGGTAGTAATTTTTTAGTCATGCAAAATAGACCAACAATAATACAATAATGAAATTTCTATGTTAAATCGACAAATTCGTTTAAAGCTACATCACAAAATTTCACCTCGGAGAAAATGAACGTACACTATACACAAATTACACATAATTTTAATTTCAAACACGATCGAAACTAACTAATGTGAAATGATAATGAATAATGAATTCTACAAGTTATGATTGACAATAAGAGGAAAAAAAATCGGTGGGACGAGAAGTTCGTGTGATCAAAATCAGGCAAACGTGACCAATGACGAATATTTTCTCTGCACTCGCACCGATATCGATGGCGACAACAGTTACAGAAATATACATCGCATATATCGTAAAGTTATGATATCACTGTAGATTAATTTGGGTTTATATTTTTGAAAAACATATCTAAAATACGAGTAATAATTAAAATAATAAATTCCATAACATCAATTCATTTTCCGAAAAAGTGAATTAATATTATCAATAGATGATTGTATGCGTGTGTTGTGTATGTATATATTTTATAAACTATAATCTGCAAATTTCTTTTTTAAATCTACAGTAGTACCATAATTTATCCGTATTTTCTTTTATGAAGACTTATATTTGGTATTGCTGTCTTCACATTAAGTACATTATTTTAGCATCAACTTGTTTATCTTATATTATCACAGAAATGATCTGCAAACAATTCTTTATCCACAGTCAATGGACGGTAAAGAGCAAACAACCGAAGTTTAAACTAATGTATACGACAATCTGCAATAAAGATTAATTGCAATACAATATTTCATACAAGTTCATCTAATCTTTCTTTATTTGCGGATTTACCACATTATTAATTAATTAAAATCAAAGCTTTCTACACAATAATTTTTGCTAAATGCCTAATATAATGCTTAGAAACTGAAAATATAGTAAATATTACTAACTGAAAACTAACTTCATTTTCAGCCCATTAAGAAATTCATTTAGGAATCAATATTCATTTTCAATGACTGCAAATGAACATTAGGAATGGGATTTAATGCTATGGGATAATTTACTTTGACATGGATTATGAGTGATAATTATTTTAAAAATAATTTTTTTACACAAAATAAATTTGTACTTTGTCAAGAATTCATTTGTTTACCGCTACGTACCCATTTAAGAAACTTTTTAAATAACGAAAATTGTTTGCCGAAAAAAGAATACGTTCTTTTTATGCAAACAGAAACAATATACATTTTCTTTCTGTAAAAATTAAAAATTTTTATAATAAATACATTAAATATTAAAATGTAAGCAGAGATTACTTAATAAATAAGTTAACATCTGATTTCATACTAAAACTTTTTAGATAAAAACCTTTTTAACAATACTTTCAAAATTTCGGTAGAAACTTATCTGTTAAAATACCAGATTAATCTGAATAGTTTGTGCACGTTAATACTTAATTTTCTTTTTACCAAATGCAAATCTGAAAATCTGTTGAACAATTTTCAGAATTCTGCAAAAATATCAAACTATCTCAATAATAAATATCTCATGCATATATATATATTATAAATCCAATGCCTCATCATAATTTATCATTTGATTTAATTTATTATCATTTTCTTAATTTATTAAATTCTTACATATAAATTTTTAACTTCTATAATACTCTATTGTTAACAATTTTCATGTTCATTTTTTCTCTCATTATTACAATAAATTACCATATTTACTCACATATTTTCCTCTCTGCTGTAATTTCTATAAACTTGTAAAATAATTTAATCAAAAAATATTTTTGTAATAATAATCTTTTTCATTTACTTAAAAATTATAAACAAACAAAAGAATTTTCATTATCATTCTCACTTAGAAAAGCAGATTTACCAATTAGAGTTCAAAATATTCTACCATAATAACGACGATGAAAAAACAGCGATCAGTAATATTCAGCTAATTATTTTATAAAAAATTATATTTAAAAAAATACTATAAATTTTATTATAAATGTGTGATATTTCTTCTTTTAATAATAATATATAGTAAAAATGAAGCAATAATGGCACTGCACAAATAATAACCAAGCTGTATATATTTCTGAAGAAAAAAAATAAATAAATAAACAATAAGAGCGTAATCGGTTATAAAAAACAATTGCTTTAATATAAAAAATTTGTATATAAAATATACAATATGTCGTTTCAAAATAAGTTTAATATAATAAAGCAATTTTTCTAATTAAAACTTCTTTAATTGACAATTGTAATTTTCAATTTTGATTCATTTATTTATTATTAAGAAAATGATACAAAGACAAAAGCAAGTTGGTATTTCTCTTTGTAACAATATAAGAGAGGAAAATATTTGCACGATCGTTGTCCTCGGATTTGCATTTAAGAAAAGGAAAATATGCAAGTAATACGGTATTGAGATTTTACATTATATTCAATTTTTTATGGAAGAATTTTCATATAATAAAATGGTTCCTATTAAATTTAATTTTAATAAAATATGAAATATATATATATTTATAAAATTAAACAATGAACATTAACTACATGATATCTTCTTATATTAATATATAAAACATACAAGAAGATTCTATTTCCTTATTTAATTTTCGTGATAAAATTCTTGGGAAAACAAACAAACATCATTTGTCAATAGTAAAATTATACGATTAGAATAAATTTAGAGAAAAATTATATAATGAATTAATGTACAGTACATAATTAGGTATCGTTGCGTATTTGGGAAATTCTAATTCACTCACATATGGAAATCCATGTCATTAACCCAAACAGGAACATTTGCAATATTAGAATTTTCTATGAAATTAAAGTTCATATTAATTTTATCGTCTATCTTAAAAATCTTATTTTCAAAGTTCAATATTTTTATAAGTTTAAATACGTAGAAAATAGAAAGTTACCAAAACATTAAAATCTTTATTAAAAAGTATATCACTATATTTTTAAAAACTTTATACGAGTTCATCATTTTCTTTTACTGAAAATAATTATTTCTGCATTTTTTTCTTATTTAATATCATTTAAAAGGTTTATCGTTATTATTTTTTTTAAACTTTAATCAATTCATTTAATTGTTTTTAATATCATCAATCATTATAGAAATGGTATCTTTTTGTAATGTCTCGAAACCATTAATGCCATAAATCATGATTAGAAAAAAAATGATGATAAAAGGAAATTTTAACAAAATGACTATTTAAAAAAATATGGATGTTTGCACAAATACCTCGAATTATAGATTGTCAGTTTATGTACAAAAATAACTATTTCCCATCTGAATTATTTCCTTCTTTCCCCCCTACAGAGCTTGTACCATGAAAATAAGCAGAAATGCCAGTCTGTGCGATGGGTATGGACAAATTATTTACAATGTAAACTTTTTAACCTCTAAGTATTTTTGCATCTACTTTTTAAGATGTTGAACACAACCAAATTTTTTCTTACTCTACTTTATGATAGTCAAAACTTTTGCTCGATCCTTTTCTTATTTAATAAAATTTTCTGCTTGTTCTTCAAAATTATTAATTCCCCCCCTCTAGTTGTCACTTTTATATATACTTCAATCCTTTTTTCGTTTGCCAAGTATTGGCAATGTTGACGAAGTTAATATCGACTTCCTTTCCACGAATATGAGCAAAAGTCACGATGCACAGATTTACATTTTGCCAATGGCAGTATCTATCTATTTACCGCAATGAGGAATTTGATTCCAGCATTTCCACGAACAGCTTATTCATAGCTACTTTTCCTTCTCTTCGAACGTTGTTCCAGAACTGTCGTACTCTTATGTCTAACTGCCTTAAAAGAGGAAGGCAAAGCAATAATTGTCCCATGTGCTGTAACGAACCGGTCGACCTGAGCACCGACACACATTCTTGCAATCCAACTAATATAGTATGTCGCAAATTACGAACGGTTGCCGAATCTTCTAACTGTATATCTGAAAGATAAAAATATCATGTAATACATTTTGAAAATTATCTTAAAATATTTGTACAGAACATTAATAATCTAATATTTCTTTATGTATATTTAACTTGAATATAATTAACTTCTTATAACAAAGAAGTCCATTAAAAAGCCTATGATAAACAATTTGCATATGAAAATGGTTGTCAATTTGAAAAATATAATAAATTCAGTGATCTAATATTTTGAGGAAGGGTCAAGAGTTGTTTAATGACATGGATTATAACACTTAACGTTAAAATAATTCTTAGTTTTTAAAAACACAAAGGATGATAGCAACAGATCAAAAAATGATACCTGCTTCATTATTCACCAGCTTATTTTTAAAGTTCAATAAAAAGTTCTCCATAGATACTGGATTCCAATTTAAAAAGCTGTACATTTGATATGTTCAGTTTGTATTTTTAAGTTTTACTAAAAGCCCAAAAGACTATTTATAAAACTTATAAAATGTTCAAGTATTTTTAATGTCATAATTGTTGGTCGTGTTCCAAGATGTTGGAATGCTGAATTTGTTTAATTTTTAAAAACTTCAGATCATTTGTAAAAGAAGTTAGATGTAATATACTCTCAAAAGAATTTATCATACTGGTTTCCAATAAATTTTTTTATTGTAAGGTGTATTTTTAGATTTGATGTTCGATATATACAACTAAACAGAAATTGTCACATGTCAGGTGTGTTTTTGTAATCTAATCCCTTAAGAATAGCCAGGAAAATTTCACCCCACAGAGCAGGGAAACTTGTGCATTACTTTTTGTCTGGTGGGTCAGTGTTGACCAGTGTGTGTATGTGTCCAGTAGAGAATCAGTTAGTGCTTTGTGATCGTAGAGGTGCCAGAGTGTCACCCACAGTGTGTAGAAAATAAAATTTTATCTGTTGAGTTACGAAAAAGTTGTGTACTTTATTCAGAACTTGTAAACAAGAACATATAATAAATTCTAATAAATGTTTTAAAAAGGAATTGTAAAAAACAATGTCATGATAACATAAGCAATTTCAAAATGCTATAATTCTTAATTTCTTACCAGCATTAGTTAAAAGTAGAGCTTTCAATGCAAGATATTCTTCCCTAGCTATCCCAACAACGTCAAGCCTTTGGACTAGTTGAACACAATGCGAAAAGAAATCTTCAGCGTGACATTCGGATGCCTGATGCTCATCCATAATATAATCAGACGCAAACACTAATCTTGTGGCAGAACCAGAATGTTGTCTTGATCTAAAGAAAATACACTTAAGAATTATATCCTTACAATCTAAATTAGCATAAGTTATTAATTTTGAATATCCATAAAAGAATTTGATTTAAAAAAATCTTATGTAATGAATATATCTATATCAATTAAGGCAATTTTAAAACTGAAGTAGCTACACAAAATATCACAAAGTATATTTTTCCAAATCTAGATATGAAAACAACATTACTTGAAATAAAAACTAATAATGCAACTCTTAAAATTATTCGTACTGGTTTTAAATGGTTAAATATATTAAAATATTAAATAAAAATAATTAAAACGTTTGATACATTTAACCAAAGTATGTGTGTATATAATATAGACCAAACTTTATTTAAATGAAAAAATGAAGTACAATGATGTTACTGAAGATTTTGAAAAAAGAATATATTGAATTGTCATTTTGCATGCAGTTTACTTCTGATGATATTCTAAAGTTCATTATGTCAAATTCAGTATAGGAACAATCCTACCATTGAATTTGAATATCTGTAAATTAGGTAATAGCAAAATTATGACAAGTGGATCACAGTAATAAAGAGAACTTTTGCACATAATAAGTTGTTAGTTTTATTTACTTTTTATGGTATATATTTAAAGTATACAATAAAAACTGTATTCACAATAATAATTAATGATTATAGTATGCTATTATAACTTTTCAATAATGAAACATTGTAAAGCAAGCAATTATTTTATTGTGACGTCGACACAATGCCAGGCTGCAATTTTTAATCATATAATTTATTTAATTTAAAATATATTCTCACCACCACAAATTAGTAGTGACTTGCCCCCATACATCATACTTTTTCTTAATGACTGGCACAACTCTATTGCCAAACTCCTTTCGGGGGAAGTTTCGAATTAAAATAACACGACTTCTGGTTTGCATATAGTTAATCAGGGCCTCCTGCTCCCGGTTTTCCACGTCTGGTCTCGTCTTTCATTTATCTAACTCCGTTCTCAAGATTAAGGAAAGAGAGACAGACGGATGACGGTGGGAATTTATAGGTATACAATTTTTTAAAATTGCACCCCAATTAATATAAAACCAAAAATAAAAATTATTATATCTAACTAAAGAATAAATTATAAGAATATATCTTATTTGATTATCCTTTTATTATTGATTGAATATTTTAAAAATTATAAATAACTAATCATCTCCTAAAGACAAATTTAAAATCAGATCTAAGATTAAAAAAATTAATTCTGTGATGAATTTAGTTAAAATAAAATAAAATATAAAATTATTATATAAAGATGATGATCAAAAATTTACCTATATGCTAAAGATAACGAAAGTATTTCAGCCCAAGTTGTCTGTAACAACCTCATTTGATCATTGAGTGTGAGATCTGTAAAACCTAATGATTAAATATTATTAAATAAATTTTATACTTTTTAGATATATTTATCTATAAATCTTAATATATAATAATATAAAATGTTTAAATTTAACCAATCAATCAAATCATTCTTATTACAAAATTATATTTAATTTGGAGATGAAAATAAGTTTCATGCTCTCCTACTATGACTAATTGTAAATTAGACATAATGATATTCAATAAATATTTATGAAAAATGCCAAAACTTTTAACCATTTATGGCAATTCTTCCATGAAATACTTTTCATTAGATTTTGTTACATATATTCTTTGATGTTTGTCCAGCAAAGCATTAAGCAATTTCATCTTGTTTGTTGAGTATTCTCTTATCATAGAGATAAATTGGATTATTAAATTCAAATTTCTCAATGGAATTAATGGATTCTGGACTAACTAGTCCAATTTTTGGCAACCATATTCTCCAACCAGTCCCTTACAACAAACAAACATCTATTGATAAGGATAAGAACTGACTCAAGATTCAACTATAATATAAGTATTACATGATGGTTGAAAATTAGTGATGTAACGAATATTCGGTTACTACCCAGTATTCGGCCGAATACCGAATACCTGAAAACAGGAGTAAGAAATAACAAAAACACAGTAAATTAATCATTTTGGTAACTTATTAATGCTGAACATGAAATCATAATGATTAAAGTTAATAAGAAATAGCATCTAACTCTAGTATTAAATTATTTCGTAATTAAATAATATTATAGCCTTTATCTAGCCTCTTTATCTTATGGCATTGATGGCGTGTAGGTTAGAATGTATCAGGCATTAATGTTATTGTTTAGTTAATTATGTTATATTCGTATTCGTGTATATTTTAATATTTTTTACGAAACGTTTTATTGAAACTTATCGTATTTAATGAAAGAATTATTTATTTCTAGAAGATGAGTAACTAATATATAATTTATTTTATATATAAAGCAAAGAATGAGCATTTCTCATTATATACAAAAGATAACATTTGAAATCATGTTAATTTTAAAAATATTGACAAAAACAATAGCAACAAAATATCACAAAACTTCACAAATAGAAACCCCCCAATAATATATTTGAACTGTTCCACAACTGGGGAGAAACTACACCATATGTCCCCACTAAAGTATATCCTTAGGGTACTACTCAGTCTACAAATACGTAGTAAAAACAAAATTTTAAAGAGTTAAAAAGATCGATTGCAAATAAAATAACTTATAAGTTATAACTTACATCTAAATACCAACAACTGCCGAATCATATCGGGCTATTTACGGCTATTACATAAATTATAAACCAATTTGGCAGTAGAGGTAGACGTTAGGCTCCATCTCATATTAACTTTAATAATTATAATTTAATTAATTAATTTAGACCTAATGGAAGAAAAAATCGTAGTGACAGCAGGCCAATAGAAAGCACGGTGCACGATCTTTGCCATAATGCGGTTTGCGCACCAATTTTCGTACGTGCGTTAATCAAGCTGAATAGTTTGGCCGAGTATTCAGTTGAGGCCGAATATACTATTCGTTACCATCACTATTGAAAATAAAGTGAATGCAAAATTTTATCTAGTATCTGCCTGAATTATTTTATCTAGGATTTTCCTTTTTTTTCATATTGCAATTTCTATACTCTTATCATACTGAATTACAGAAAAAAAAAACTTTTGTGAGGCTCTGGAAGTGGACTGGAACCATATTAAAAATAAAAAAAACAAAGTTTAGAGAAGCATCCGTCAAGGCGTTGATTGGAGAAAAGATTTAATCATTTTTAAAAAAAATTAGATTGCAAGAGCTTCATTATTTACAGAGTATCTCACCTACCGAAAAAAAAACAGCATCTGACAAAGCCATGTCAAATTTGTACCAAAGCTAAAAGACGCCGAGAAATGCGTTATTTCTGTCCAATCTGTCCAGAGAAGCCAGCCCTTTGCGTGGAATCTTGTTTTACCAATTATCATGAATAATAAAAATATTCTTTTGCATTTGATTTTAAATAAACTTTTTATGATTATATTTTCTGTTCATGTAAGCCAACTTGATTTTTTTTGTTCTTGCCTCTGAGGCTATCTATTCATACTTACACTGATATACTACGAATTGTATCGAAGCTGCACAAATATGGCAAGGAAACAAACAATGATATAACTCGTAGTTGGCATCCTAGGCAATAACGCAAACTACGAGTTATATCGTAGTTGGCAGTCAACGTGTTAAAGAGGAAGACCACAAGTATGCCAAATTTTGTGATTGCTAGTTTTACCAAAAAAATCTTCATACTTATGTGATATTTTTGAAAAGCTGAATGCTCTGAATCTCTCCCTGCAGGGAAGCAACATGCACCTTTTAAAGTCAATTGAGAAAATTTCAGCTTTTATTTAAAAAAAAATTAAAACTATGGAAAAGAAAAATAAATGAAGACGGAGGAAAGGATATTTCCCCTCGTTGCAAGTGTTTGACTTCCAATGGAGTTGATTTCATACGTTTTTCATTATGATGATGAAGTTGGTGGATAAAGCACTGTTGGTGAAGTTATTTTATCTTAGCCACAAATTGCTGGCTAAAACTTTACGAAGGTTTAAGACAAGAAAATGAAGAAAGGTTCAGGTCCAATCACTCTTGCCGGATTGGTTTCCCTAGTATAACATTTCGAAGAAACAGGGTTTGTATAATCGCCCAAGCAGTGGTGAACCGTGTTTATCAGAGGTCCGTACCTCCGATGTGGCTTCGCAAATGAAGACTCTGAAGGAAGAGTGCAGTAAGTAGTGCATGAGAATTGGCACGAATAACTGGAATACCAAAGACATCGGTATTCCGCATCTTTCATGGTGTGTTACAATTGTACCCATACAAGTTGCAACCACTGCACCAGCTGTTACTAAATGACACAGCTAAGCGAGTGGACTTCACAAATTGGGTTTTGTCAAATATCGACGGAGATCCACAATGGCTGCTCAATATCTTGTGGACAGATGAGGCTCATTTTTCATTGCATGGAACAGTCAATTGTAGAATATGGGCAAAGGAGAACCCACATGCTTACATAGAACAAGTGCTGTAGTGCTGTGATATGTGTGTAAGTGTAAACATTTGCCTGCATGCAAATAAATGTAATTTTCCCATGGAATTCCAGTGATTTTCTTGCATTCAGCACCCTATATCGACAAAAATTTGAACTACTTTCTTTTTCTCTAACCAAAAAATCCCCCTTCGTGAGAATAACTTTTAAGCAAACCACATTCAAATATACCAATCCTTTCAACTTTTATGAATTTTTAAGCTATTTACAAATTTATGGGACACACTGTACATAATAATTAATTAAGACTATTTAATCAATAAAAAATTAAGCTTATTAAAGACAAACAATATTATAATCTAAAAATTAACTTAAAGTAATACATTGCTTTTATAATTAAGAGATTTACCTGGTATCTGTTTTGCCCATCCAATAGTTGCAACTAATTCCCTGTCTACAAGATCACTTAATATACTGATTACTTTTACTTGTGTATTTGGAACATTAGGATCAACCATGGCTAACAAAGGTTCTGGTTCACAATTTATTAAAGCACATATAATTTTATTATCTAAAAAGGAAAAAAGAAAATTAAGTACTTGAAATATTTATTCCATAAATTTTTCTTTTACATTAATAAAAAGAGAATTTCATGTATATAATAATCAGAAAATCAAGTTAATTACGATTTTTTACAAAAATTGAAATATAAATTTTAAAAAATCAATTTAAACACAGATTAATACCAAAAAGTATTCAATAAAGTTGATTAATATTGGAAATTTAATTAACTATCTCTAACACAAACCAAAAATAAAACTTTTATCACATATGATGATGATAAGCTTAATTAATTTTATGTAAAAAAAATCTTATAAAGATTAGATGATGAACATAAATTAGACACACTCATATATTTTGTATGAAAATTAAATTTATGTCTAAAATTCATTTGTATAATTATATTATTATGTTCATTCAATTTTTTAATTACATAATAGGTGGTTCCTGAAAGTGAAGTAAACTAAGAAATAAAAAAAACAAACTATGTGCATTATTGTTATGGTTTTTCATTCATGTAGATACTGAAAAGTTGCTGTAAGAAAGATATTTAAAAACGGTGTAGCAGTACAGCGGTTACAAACTTTCAGGAGAGATAGAGTACACCTAGACGATGGGAAATCACATAGCAATGCATGGTCGGAAACGCTTTCCGGCGTGGTAGTGACAACACAAAACACAAGAAAGGAAGGACACGAACAGGGTGAGAAAACATGTTTATTATTCTTAATACAGCAAAAATGCTGGATTGTCTTTGGCTGGTGTAGCGACATCTATTGTGTACACCAACCCAAAGACGTCCCAGCATTTTTGCTGTACTAAGAATAATAAACATGTTTTCTCACCCTGTTCGTGTCCTTCCTTTCTTGTGTTTTGTGTCGTCACTACCGCGCCGGGAAAGCGTTTCCGACCATGCATTGCTATGTGATTTCCCATCGTCTAGGTGTACTCTATCTCTCCTGAAAGTTTGTAACTGCTGTACTGATACACCCTGTACATAAAATCATACATTAACACATTAAAATGGTAAAAGAACACATATGATGAAAGTAATCAACCATATCTGAATGTAAAAATGATTTGATATTAGTGCATATAACAAGTAAAATGGCAAGGCTGTATTTGGGACAAGACTATGTCTCTGAGACTCACTACTAAGCAGGATCACTTCGACGCTCACGTCGGCACTTGTTCTCATTCTCTAATCTTTGGTTTTTTACTGGTTTTTTCACTGGTTTTTTAGCACAATCATTCAAACTTCACTGGACTCGGCCACAATACATTTTTGGTGAAATTAAACCTATCCAATGTTGAAATTTCTCTCTGTTGCACGTCGCCCCAGGTCGAATTTTTGTCAATGCCTAATGAAAATTTCCCGTTTTTGAAAAAATAATCGTGGCTATTGTATCATTCGAAATTATTTTTTTATTTTGCACAAACAAAATATATATATTAGTGAATGTAAAAAAAAAAATTATATTTTGGAAGTTAGTTTTAATATAAAAAAATTATAATGACTAGCACCATTTAGTTTCAAAAACGTTCTGATGCTGAAACGAGATATCTGGGGTCAGATGTTGGGAATAACACAGGATAGGTAAATGGGTTTTTTTAAAGATTTGTTCATCAAAATTCGATTTCACAACGTTTGCATTTCCAACTTCCCAACCAGCAATGCATGTGCAAATCTCACACTAGCACCTGTTTGTAGAAAGAGTGTCACCATTTTGTATTTTATTTTGACTGTTCTCGGTCCCCTGAGTACCTACAAGTCTGATTTTTTTTTTATGTGCACCTGATTTGGGCACCTAATACTCTGTGCCAAATTGCAACTCCTGACATGTACTCCTTCATACCTCTAAGGTATGTACTGTACCTGTTGATGGTAGTGTGATTTTATAAACAAGACAGTCTTGTCAAAAATTGTTTAGAAGGTTATTAGTTTTATAGAGTAAGATATTTTGTACATTAGCCCAAATATCTTCTATTTAATTTATCCAAGAATGTGTTACAGATTAATATTTATATTACTCTCCTCATTAGGAGAAACAAAGAACATAAGAAAAGATGCAAGGAAATAGGAACAATATCATATACATTATACTTTTGTTCATATTGTTTAAAATTTTCTGCTTAATATCAAAGGAAAGTTCCTACTGAATTAGTAATAAACATGTTATTTAGTATTTTATTCAGACAAAATAAATACATAAACTTATAAAAGTTTAAAACTGATTTAAATCTAAAATTAAAAAATTGTTATAGAGACCAATGTAAATTAACAGCAATCAGAAATGCAACTGATGGGTAGCGTGTGACCAGTTTACAACTGGTCACACGCTAAAGCCTAAAAACTTTGGGGTGAATTCCAACCTCAAATATCTTGACCCATAGACTGAATTTCAAAATTCCAGCTTTGTCATGACATTGACTTTGCCAAGTTATAAATATCTGCGAAAAAATCATGTTCAGTGGTCATAAGGTCGATTTAAACTTCAATCACAGTCAAAACACTTTCTGTGCAGAGTTCCACTTATGATCCACTCAATAATTGATATGATTAAAGTATTATAACTGAAAAACATTTGAAAATGATGTTTATTAATTGTTTTCAATTGAGTGTAATACTATGGACATACACTTTTTAATTTTGTGTTAATGTTTAACACTTAATTATTTTTATTTAAATCCTAAGTACAGATTCAAACTCAATTTGTGATTTGTAAACCAGTTTATTTTAAATAATATATCTGTACAAGTTTTTATGAATTATTACAGTTATTATGTATGAATGCAAATAATTTAAGGAAAAAAAATATAATTAAAAATCAATTTATAAAATTTTACCATGTTTCACACACGACTTTCTAATTTTGATGTTTTACGTAATTTTATAAATCTTAGAACTTACATTTGAACCAATAAATAAGAAATATACAGTGGAACCTTGCTTAACGAGTGATTTGCATAATGAGCAAAAAAAATTGTAAAAAAATGACTTGCTTAATGAGTGACGTTTTGCATAATGAGTGACAAGGAGAGGGGAAATCCCAGATTTTGCACATGCTACATCAGTCTGTGTTTATCACAAGTTCCGCTAGCATTTTAATGTCGCTTGTGATCACACATTTTTCCAAACTTGTGTTCAGACATATTACATATAAACATCAACAACTATAACCTGTTATATAATATACATGACCACCGACTGCCAATCAGATGCTGTTCATTTGGCATGTGTTTGTATTGGGATATAAATATCCGATATCCATTTCCGAATAAGTTTTTTTTTAACTTGATGATTGCTAGAGGCAATTGAAAAAGTTTGTTTTTCTCCATCATTTTGTGTTCACGAGCTGGATTTTTGGTTGTGTAAGTGTTCTGAAATACTTGTATCTGCTATTTAGTTATGTCAATGTAATACATCAAAAGCTAGCACACAAACACAAACTACAAACCATACTGAAAATACACTCCTCAGATGGATTAGAAAATGAAAAATATCTTATGACCATGCCACAATCTTATGACCAATGCCACACACTGATAAAACAATCTATTACATTTACTGACAAACAAACAAAACACCATACATCATAGACAAACACTCACAAAATATAAAATACATCTAGTCAAACCTTTGGTTTTGAATGCCTTGCTTTTCAAACAATTCAATTTATGAACAAACTTTTAAATGCCATATTTGTTCTGGTTGCAGTATGATAACTCTGTTGCTGAACAAGCTAGTATGTTGACAATATTTTGTAAAAAGAAAATACCCCTCGTTTAACAAAAAATTAACATTAACTCATAATACAGTATTTTTAATTGCGATTGTTAGCTAATTATTCACTGAAAATAAATTATTAATTGCTTTAATTAACATATTTCTCTTAGTAATGAAAAATAATAGTATGCTTTTGTTAACTTTTGGAACCTAACCTCATGTTTTGCACTAGTCTTTTGTTTCGTATAGCACGGATTCACATAACAGGGCACTTTTTCGGGACGTACTGTGTTATACGAGAGATACCTGTATATTTATTATATTGATATCCAAACTATTATTTAATTAAATGTAGATAATGCACACTAAATATAACGAAAAATATTGATAGGCAAAAATACTAATTATTATTAATTATATTTATTCATTTAAACAAAAAATAATAATCTCTTCTGCTAATATCATATAAAAGTTTATAATAATTTCTTATGCATTTAAAACTGATATTGACTGAAATATTTAATTGATTATGCAGATATAACAAAGCATCCAAGAGAAGAAATGAAGAACAAACCTTCTAAAGATGGTTTTTTTGAAGGTGTCGAATGTGCTTGATATAGATGATCGGGATTCCTTCTGTATTTTTGTCTTCCTCCTCTTACTCTGTCTAATCTAACACCTATTTCAATAAATATGTAATTCAAATATAATAATCATCAAAATGTTACTCTAAAAAACTATAAAGTAAAAAAAAATCAAAATTTTGAATTTTAAATTTTAATCTTAGAAATCCATTTGGCATAATCTGAATTCATAACAATTGTGATAATTAACAGGTAAGCAAGTATAATCTTAAATAAGACTAATAAAGAATCAAGCTTATTATAGATAATAAACATTTAACAATATAATTCAATACCCTGTTTGTAATAGAAAATGTATATTTATTATAAGGTTTATTAAAACATCATAAATATTTATAATTCAATTTTTTATATGTAATATAAAATTTATAAATACAGTCAAACCTGTTTTTATGCGGGGGATAGGGACCGCATTAAAAAAAATCTCACGAAACTTCACGAATGGCTGTAAATAATAGTTTTCGCGACACAATTAAAAAATATTTTTTTTTATGCGGTTAACAGGGACCGCATAAAAAAAGTCTCACATAGAAAATAACTCAAAACCGTACGAAATAGAATTTATTGACAACAGATGTCAGCACTTGACTGCATCGTCTGGTCTATCGTCTGTTTTACATATTTTTGTCCAGGTGGTGTTTTGTTGACTTAAAAAGTAAATTATTTCATTTTTCGCATATTCATGCAATAATATTACTATAATAAGTGCATTTATGCTATAATAAGTTTATTTAGCTATAATAAGTCAACGTAAGACATGACGAATCGCACGAGACTAGTCGCCAACTATACCGCACAAATTAAAAATTCGCATTAAAAAAATCGCACAAATAAAAATCGCACATAAAAAGAGCGCATAAAAACAGGTTTGACTGTATTTAAAATGTAATAATTAAAACTGAGTGTACAGTATATTAAATAATCCACTATATTATCTCAATTCAATTAATAAGATTCAGTTATTAATAATGTAATATATTTATTCGTTGAAAAATACCTAAAACAATACAGTAATGGCATAATAAACAACTTTTTAATTTTGTGGGATTTTTATGAGACACGTAAATTTTTAATAACAAGTACTACCTTCAATTACATTTAAAAAAAGAAATAAGACTTATTTTTCTTCAAGTTAATTCTCTGTTTTTAATGGAATAATAAAAATGGAAGAAATAGCTGCTGAATGATAGATTCATACTGTCTTTCCAATCTTTGGGAAAATGACCCAAAAGTCTATTAACCAGCTTGTCTAGAAGTTACTAAATAAGCTAACTTTCAGAAAATCATTATCAACAGCAT
Organism: Centruroides vittatus; assembly: GCF_030686945.1. Lineage (NCBI taxonomy): Eukaryota > Metazoa > Arthropoda > Arachnida > Scorpiones > Buthidae > Centruroides > Centruroides vittatus. The sequence continues at coordinate 712,387 of NW_027122270.1, forward strand.
ATACATTCTCTCTTTAAAAGGTATATCTGAAATATTCAATAATACGATTATTATTAATAACTGTATTTATTGTTGGAAATTTCATAAATGTAATCAATCTTCACAATGGATTTTTCAGAATTCAAAGACAGGAAAAAACCAACTGTAAGATAAATCTGTTGTCTAATAGTTACATTTTCTATTTTTGATATTTGTTAATGTAATTTAGATCTGGTCAAGGAGTCTTTTCTCATATGAGCTACTCATAATAAGTAAAGAAACTTATTAATCATATTTAAATTGTGGTGTGGGCTGGTTGTTGGCGTTTTTTTTTTATGACTTACTGCTATGGTCTACGATTCAACTGTTTATCATTAATTGAGTTTATTGAGGATATCTTTTTCTACCGTAATACTTTCTTTTTTAATTTTGTTCCTTTTACTTATTATTGGAGGAGTTGAATTTAATCCAGGTCCGATGTCTCGTATACCACCTTCTCTTCGCAGTAAAGCTTCGACTTCTACTGGTAAATGTCTTCTATCTCCAAGCGAACCAACATTGAAATTAACTCAACTGAACAATTATTTTGATTCGCAGGATATTTCTCCTCAAATACCTCAGAAGATTCTGTGTTTTCTTCAGGAATGTTCTGATACTATTCTATCGAAACTGGAAGAATTGTCATCAAAGTTTGACCAGTTGTCTAATTTATGTAAGGAGTATGAAGAACGACTAACCTGCCTGGAAAGAGAAGTTACCAAACTTTCGACTTATAGAACTGTATGTATGGATAATTTTTCTCTTCAGAATTATTATATAGACTCTGTATACAACAATTCAAAGAAAATAATATTATTGTTTCTGGTTTGAGTAGTAGTGATGAAGAATTAGTTAATTATGCTGATGGCTTTATTGAGTTGTTTAAAAGACAGAATGGGGAGTCTATTTCTTTCATTAACAGTTATCGAATATTGGGAACTCTGCTCGTATTGTTCGAGCTTTATACTCAAGCTGACAAAAGTCTTATTTGTAAAAATTTAATAGAAAATTCAGGAGTTGCCATCCTACTCACACATTAGAGTTTTTGATGATTTGTCATATAGATCAAGACTTTGGCATAGAAAACTGTTGCCCTGTTCCCCCCCCTTTTTGCAGAAACTAAATCTCTGAATAAAAGAGTATTTTTGAAAGCTGATTGCTTGATGGTCAATGGTAACAAATTCACTTACAATTTAGAAATGAATAACCTGCAGAAGATTAATACTTTTTTGACAAATTCGGCCAAAAGGGTTAATTGGAACAAATGCTAAAGAGAGGGATAAAGTGCTCATAGTTCCATATTAAATACTCATTATATAATAATTTAAATATCTAATTACAGTTAAAAATAGCTGAATTATTTCATTTAGTTTAATATCATCTACTAGAAATTAATATAGAATATCTAAGATTAAAGTTACCTTCTTTTAACATGCCCATTTTCAAACATTTTTGAAATCTACAAGCTTGACATGCTTTTCTCCTCCTTTTATTGATTTCACAATCATTAGAGGCTGGACAGGTATACTCAATATTTCCTAAAATTAAAAAAATTTTAATACATGTTTAATAATTTAAGTTAATTTTGAAAATACTTTATATAAGCACAGATCAAATATCAATATTTAGTTTAAATATTTGAAATAAATTAAAATTGAATTGATTATAATATATTACTTAATAATACAGGGTGCCTCAAAACAAAGTTTAGATTTGATTTATCAATTTAAAAGAAAGTTTGACGTCTGTAGATAAAATCTTTATTAATTATTAAAGTACACAGCTTAGGAATTTATTTCTTAAAAATAACGTCATCTAAATGTAAACCATCACACTCACGGCACTCATTTAAACGAACAGCGAAATTTCCCATGACAGGAGAGGACATAATTTGAATCCCACGCAGTCCTGATTTGAGCCCTATGGACTTTTTTATGGGGATATCTCAAATCAAAAGTTTACGTCAGTAATCCGACTACTCTGGCACAGTTGAGAGAACATATCCATTACGAAATGGCAGCCATCACAGAATCTACATGCCGAGCCGGGAAATTTTGATGTTCATTTAAATGAGTGCTGTGAGTGTGATGGCTTACATTTAGATGACATTATTTTTAAGAAGTAAATTCCTAAGCTGTGTACTTTAATAATTAATAAAGATTTTATTGACAGATGTTAAACTTTTCTTTAAATTGATAAATCAAATATAAACTTTCTTTTGAGACACCCTGTATATGAATTATAATTTATTAGGATTCTAACAACTATGTTTCTGATTTAACAAGGAATTTGGTATTTAAGTACAATTACTTTCAAAATAAATTTAATATACTGAAATCTCTAAAATAATTTATCATCATAAAGATTTTATAATATTATATTATGTGAAGAAATTTACAAAGTTTAATACAAATACAAAATGAAATATCTGCATTACAGAATTAAATAATATTTAGAATTGTATTTCCAGGATATCCGACATTCATGAGAATACAATTTTGAAATATGCATTCTACTCAAATATAAATATAACTTCTACCTTAATGAAATAAAGAACAAAGAAAATAGATAATAATAAAAATCTAGGCAATAAATGCATATTTCAAATGTTTAAATTTATAAAATCTTTTAGCATCTTAAAAATTAAAGAAAAATACAGGCTAAATTAACAAAAAAATAAATAAATACTTCTTTAGAAGTATTTTAAATATAATAAAGTACAGTGGTGCCTCATATAACGTACTTAATCCGTTCCAGGTGCACGTCCGTTAAGTGAAACGTCCGTTATACGAAACGCATTTTCCCATAGAAATACATGATAAAAAATCTAATTTGTTCCGCAGCATAAAATAACCGTACTGTATCATAAAAAATGAACATGGAGTGCGTTCTTTTATTCCTCCGCGTAACTCTGCGCGAGCGACATCCGTTTAAAAATTCCTGCGGAACGCGTTCCTAAATTCCGGTGGGAGTGCACACCGTCAAACGGCAAAAACGGCCGCTTGTAGCAGTAGTTTACGGTGGAAAGCAACATGGCATCCTCCATGGCTCAGATAGTTTCGTTTCCGGGTCCATTATGTGGTTTTATGAATGAAAATTTAGAAATTGTGAAAGCGCAAGTTAGTGCACGCAGTGATGTAAGTGTCTTTACGAATTTTTTTCGAATGGTAGCCGGCATTCTAATTTTTTTCCTGGCTATTTTGAATGCTCTTTCAACAAATAATCCATTTTATGGTTAAATTTTACAATTGGGACTCTTCTTTTGCTTTTAAAAGCTCTTATTTTAGAATTATAGATTCCTCCATCACGATACTATCGATAGTGCGGGCGCTGCCATCTTTCTTTCTTTCACCGTCGTTCCTAAATGCCTACAAACAGCAGTGCACTCCCGTAGTAGTGGAGACACAGAGCGACCGCAATTAAAGAATGCACCCGTGGAGCAGTCACCAATTATGCCGAAAAGTCCGTTGTTTGCAGCGTCCGTTATACGAAGCACCACTGTATATTCTTTATTATATTTTGTACTTTAAATTTGTATTTAGAATAGTTCAAAGATAAAATTTAATTGGAACGTTCTATTTGTGGAACATTTTCTAAAAACAGTTCTATAAAACCTGATGACGGCCTATGGGAGTAGGCTGAACATGTTTGTTAATAAAAATGTTTTCTCGGCAAATGCACAGGTGTGGTAGTAAGTTTGTAATTTACCTCTGCTGAGCATGTTCAGACTATGTTTCAATAGCGACATGAGCCAAAACCTAAAAGTTATATAGAAAACTAAGTTTGAAGATTGTAGGATCAAATTGTAAGCTGGATTTTCTTAAAGAATGTATATTTATTTTTATTTCTTAATTTAGCCTGTATTTTTCTTTAACTTTCAAGATGATAAAAATTTTTAAAAATTTAAATATTTGAAATATGTATGTAGAACACTATATATATTCTGCATTCTAAGATTCTTTTTCAAAAAAGATGGTGGTCAAAATAAAGACTGAAAACATTTCTTTCAATTCTGTTCTTGGTTTCCTTAATTAGCTATTTTTTCATTTTATTTTTGCTTAATTATACTTTATTTTCCTTTATATATAAAATATGGCATACTATTTGAATGAGAGAATAAGTTTAGTTTAATACACAATGAAAGATAACTATGTACATGTTAAATGTAATATTCATAAATGATATCATATATATTTAACAATTATTTATAAAAAAAGTTCTAAAATTTTTTGTTTAAGTTGATTTTAAATGGCTCATTTAATAAACAGCTAACTTTGTTAAATATGAAAAAACATTATCACAATCAAAATATTTTATGTATTATTTTGCATTTACTTTTATTCCAACTATGCATAAAATTTATGCTAATTTACATTTTTATACTGTACAGTACCTTTAAGTAAATACAGTAATCAGTCTCTAATCTAAATTTTTAGTGCATATTGAAATTATAACACAATCAAATTTTATTTATCATAACAAAAATATGATAAATATCCTAAAAATCTAGCAATGAGAGTTGTGTAACTTTCCCAGCTGTTATGAGTTTTTATTTAAAAACCTTAATTAAGCAAAAAATAAAATTGTGTGTGGTGCCATCTGTTATCAGATTTTGTTACAAAAATTTTTTATATTTTTAATTACTATAAAATGGCAAAAAGCTTAATTTTGAGGGTAGAGGTGAGTTTTATAAAAAAAAAAACAAAAAAGTATAAATGCTAATAATGAATAAAATCTTCATTAAGTCCTACCGCTCTCAAGATACATGACCCCCTATCTCCCCACCCTCTCGATCTTTCACTGCCAAAATTTATCATCATCAATGCCCCTCATATACAAGTCACTGTGCCAAATTTCATTTATTAATCTTTACCCCATGCTTAAGCGAAATAGATGCCAACACACACCCCCACACATATCCATGGAATTTTTTGCCTTTTTTTTTTTTTTTTTTACTTTTTTGGATTCAGGAGATCTCAAAATATGGAGATTTGCCAAAAAAATAAAAATAAAAAAAAATCGGAGAATCAAATTTGACACAATTCCAATACTTTCCAACCCTTGTTATGTATACATAACAGCTGGGAAAGTAAAAGGGCATATATCCTAAAATTTTGCATATATTTTAAAATTGTTTAAAATTCATTATTTATTTTAAAATAAGGATTTTGGGAACAGATAGGTTGTTTAATGTTCAGAAGATATAATCAGGACTATAAGCAGCAAAAATTTGAACTTCAGTCTTAACCCATTCCATTAAACTCTGGAAGCGGCTTTGCAGTGGCAAAATTTAGCCTTGATCCTGTCCTCCACCAAATGTATGGGCGATGACCATGTGTGCCAGAAGGCATATACTTAGAGTAGTATTTCTTTAAGAAGGATACTAGCTTCTTCTGAATGCACTTGTGTCATACATTTCTTTAGTGGTGGAGAACCTCGGTGTTATCATCGACCAGACACTATGCTGGATGCCCCATCTGAGGAGTGTTTGAGAAGGGACAAACTATTGAGAAGGCAGCACTATCGAGACTAGCTAGGCAAGACTATGGTCTTAGCAGAGAAGTGATTCAAGCCATCCATATGCATATGATGTGTAGAACATGTTATCTGCCATGCCTGTGTTATATGGTGGAAAGATTCTGCCAACTTCAAACAGAGCAGGACGCTGCTAACAATTCAGAGACCCGCCGCCCTGTGGGTAACAAAAGCGTACAGAACTGTGTCTACGAGGCGGCCCGGGTCTTGGCCGAGCTGCTGCCATTGCCTCTGGTAGTCAGCCAAGAAGCAGCCTTCTACAGAACAATGGTGGAAGGTGTAGAGGCATTGTAATCAGATGTACCCAGTCAGACAGATGTATTAAGTTCATCCCAACCATAGGATAGGACTAGATTGGGATGTCAGTGAACCGACAAGCAACAGTGTTGAAATATATACTGATTGCTCTAAAGACTAGCTTAGGTGCTGCGTACTGCATCTTTTCTGACACAGTTCAAGTGTACAGTCAGTCAGACTGAACTAGGATGCATCCATGTTTCAGGCAGAACTGGTGGCCCTGGAGGAGGCATCCCAGTGGATATTACAATATCTGAGTCCAGAGCTGGTCACGATTTACTCTGATAGCCAGTTGTCGCTTCAGGCCCTGAGTAACGGGTACCACAGGGATGAGTTGGTACAGGAGATCAGAGGTAGGGTACTAAGAGCGAGGCATGCACGATACATTGCCCTGAGGTGGGTCCAAGGCCCATTGGAATCCTGGGCAACAAGCGCACCAACCAACTGGCCAAGGCAGAGCCCAGGGGCCCATGTGTAACGAGGATGGTCAAACCCTCTACTACTTACATAAAATGTACTCTACTGCAAGGATCGATGACATACTGGCAAGAGCACTGGACTCAAAGGACAATAGGTAGGTCAACCTACACCTTCGTGCCTGAAGTTGGTAGTATTCCAGTGTGTTGTGATTGGCTTATGATGCAAATACTGACTGGACATGGGAGGTTTCCCCACTTTAAGTCCAAGTTTGGACAAGAGATGATAGCTGCTCCTTTGGGTACCCTCGCAGCAACGTGAGGCATGATGTACTTGACTGTCTTCTTACTGATGGGAATGTTAGCATGATAGTTGAAACATGCCACTCATCAGAAAGCTTACCCTTCAAATAGGTGCTCACAGAATAAAGCAAACAATGAAAATGAAATATTTAGGCATTATTCTTGACGAGTGAATTAACTTCACACCCCACATCAAATACATCGCTGACAAAGCTAAAAAGACGGCCAACGCCCTCATTAGTATTGCTAAGAACACATGGAGCCTTGGCCCTAACACTACTAAGCTTATTTACAGGGGTGCAATTAAGCCAGCACTCCTCTATGCTATACAGATCTGGGGTCACGTGGCCGCCAAAGTCTATGACTGCAAAAATCAGTTATCTGTTCAAAGGATTGCAGCTCTCTGCATTTGTAAGGCTTATAGGACCGCACCCACTAGTGCCCTTTTGGTAATTCAGGATTGACCCCTATAGACTTAGAATTAAATGCATTATTTGGCAGGAAAATCTCTTCACCTTACCCTAGCGAGATTATAACGACTCAAATGTCAACAATATGATTAGAGTAGGTAAGATTCCCCCAGTCTGACCTTGATCGATGATATCAAAAAATTCAGCATCGGCAAAAATACCCTCCTGACTTATGATTACCACCCCTCCCACCAGCTTGCTCCTGACATTTACTTCAAAGATCAATGTGATCATCCCATGTCTACGATTACACTGATTGTTTCAAGATGGGTGACAAAGTGGGTGCCGCTTTTGTAGTTTACTCTGACTTAGGCCACAAGCTTTACAATGCTTGCTTCCGTATAGGTACTGTACACACTGCTCAATAGCACAGGCGGAAACTTTAGCTATTTATATGAGCTTAATTCACATTACGCATAGAAGGACAAAAGACACTACCTCACTTATTCTGACGGCAGAGTAGCTTTACACAGGATTGTGAAGTCAGATAGCCGCTTAAAACTCATCCATCTCATACACCACATTCTGAGATACTTAGACAACAACACTAGAACAAATTTCCAATAGGTTTCGGGTCATGTGGGGTTCTCATTAACGAGACTGCTGACCATCTTGCTGAACAAGCTGCAAAGTCTTCAGTCACTAGTACTTTCAGTTACATTCCTATCTCGTATATCAACAATCAAGTGAAGAAGCAAATCTTCATTCTCTGGCAAGACAACTGGGACTGTGACACCACTGGTAGGCTCACCTACACTTTCATCCCAAGGTTGACACTACTGCGAATCTTTGCCACTTTTACCTTAGTTACACCCTCACTCAGCTACTTACTGGACACGGCAACTTTAAGCAATACTTGCATAGACTTAACCTTGGGGACAATCCACAATGCGATTGTGCTATTCAAGAGGGCCAAACCCACTTCACCTAGTTTTTCGCTGCAATAGGTACAATCACATTAGGGATAGTTTAATGAGAGCTGCTATTCTTGAAGGCCTTGCAATCTGCACCAACTCATTCACACACGTACAATGTTCCATCATCTACTCACATTTATATCCCTTAGTGGGACTCTTGAGAGCACTCACTCCAGAGGCACAGATGGCAATTAGCTTTTCCTTGCTTTGTTTCAACTGTCAGCATTTAGCTGCCTTTCAACTTCGAAAAAAGAATTAAAATACAGTCTTCTTTTTCAGTCTAAATTCAGTTAGTCCTAGTTGCAAGTTAGATTAGGGACTCTTAGCTTGGTTTTCAATTAGGATATGATAGGTTAGGTTAAATTAGATTAGGGTTTGTTAGCTTTAGCCGTCTGGTTAAGTTTGTCCTAAGTTATGGTAAGTTAGTTTAGTTAGTGAGTAGAGTAAGTTAATATTTAAAAATAAAATAAAAAATAAAAAAAAATTGGGGTCTTGCCCGTTTGTCTCCGTCGGGCTGTTCATCTCGTCTAGTTTGTCATTGTGTTAGTTTGCTTTTCGCACTGTTGTCTAGCTGTTAAGTAATATTAAGATTTGCACTCACATTCAGTTTCATTAGTATTAAGTAGTTATAAGTCATCCTACTAACACCCACTTCCACACTTAGCTATCCGTGGCGGCACTCAATTATAGTGTTCGCTACACTCAGGTTTTCTTTTAGACCCTTTGGGGGACTACGGCCTTGCAGCATAAAAACTACAAGCCAACATCAAACATAGAAAGTACTGTAGCTATATGTACGTTCAGAAGGATCCTACCTTTCTCTGCTGTCTATCTCCTCTCCCTCCTTCTTCCCCACTCCTTTCCCTTACCCTCACCCTCTTTTCTGCTGGCTAAACACTTTGTGTACGGCCGATGTCTTTCTTGTATGTATGTATGTCTTCTTACTAAGGACTTCTGCTGAGGGGCTGACCAAGTCCCACTGGTCTAAGCTTTCTGAACAAGTACTTCAAACAGTAGCAGCAAGTAATGGAAACTTAAAGAAACTAAAGGAATTGATGGAAAAAATAATAGGTCTCTTCAACCTATAAGCTAAGTGGATGCACTGGGCAGGACCCCCTTTTCTCGGGGAGGGGCTCAGCTGACCATTACTAAGAGCTGGTCTCTCTTTGGTAGAGAACTCTATGTGCAGAACAGGCTGCACCAAAAATGTATGTCCATGTAAGAGGGTTAGACTTGAGAGCAAGGAAGACAACGAAACTTGGTGGTCCCCTCTTGGATTACACCAAAACCGGAGCCAGAGCCCAAGCATTTATCTCAGGTTTGACTTAAAAGAGTCCAAGACTCAATCATAGGCTTGGGCTGATACCCAGCAGCTACTAAGATATAGTCTCTTTATACTCTGTAGTGCCACTTGGCAGAGCAGAGGCAAATTACGTAGAGTTTGTTATATAAGGTGGTAGAGAACCAAGATGAGGCAAGGCCTGTGAGCACCCTTTGGACTGATTGCAGTCAAACCATAAGGTTTGGCAAAATTTGTTGTTTGAATATGACTTCAGGATCCACATATAGCTCTTCTTTGATGAAATAGTGATTATTACCAGAACATACTCATCATCCATAACCACATCAAGACTGTTTAACACCTTCAAGATTCTATTGTGCAGATTCTTCAGAAGGGGTTTTCAAGTAGCAAGTTATTTCATCAGGGAGCAGACTTTCACTTCTTGAGAATCACTTATGTTCCATCAGAATACAGTGAACATGTCATGTGAAATTTTGAACTTTCTTCTCAATTTTCTAAACGTTTGCCCAACTTTTCCCTAGTCTTCTTCCTCCTCTTTCAACCACTATCCTTGAAATAATGCTACACAAAATACATCATGGAATTCCCATTCCAGAGAAATATTTAACTGTGTAAGATTTCCCATTTTCATGATTTTCAGTATAAAATCTACCAATTACATTTCTTCAAACTCATTTAATCCTACCATTTTTAAAATGGAGCATTATTTATGTAAATTTTTTGATAAATGGAATCAAGAACATTTTAGAAAGAATGTATGATCTCTTGTGTGTATGTGCAATTATTCGAAATTACCAGAAAACACTACTGAAATTTGTGCAGATTTAAAAAAACAAAAGACCGGGAAATAAGAAACCCTACGCTGCACTATGTCATGTCAAGAGCAGTCATGTTGCTTATGGAATGACACAGCTTAACTGGATTACAATTTCAAATGAGGAATATAGTGTTTTAAAAGTATGGAAACAGGAACATAAAGTGTGCATAAAGTTAAACTGAAATATAAATTTTTTATTTTAAAAATTTCAGAAAGGAAAAATAGCAAAAACAGTTTGTACTTGTAAATTTTCTAAAACAGTTATTTTTAATTAATTTTGCCCTTTGATTTATTGAATAGCATGCTTTAATGTAAGAAAATGAACAAAAAAATACTTAGTTGTAACATTTTTACAAATTCTTTTTGGTTATTTTCATATAAATAACCAAAAAGGCATGATTCGGAAGCATGTGATGTGATGCAGCATGTAGAAGCTGAACAGAATAGTACCAAAGAAAAAAAAATTCTAAAATTGAAATAAGTAATTTAATATAATTTTAAAAGTTCAGCTACCTTGAATAGTTCTTTTAAAGAAAGCTTTGCATGCTTCACACGAGGCAACTCCATAATGGAAGCCTGATGCGACGTCACCACATACTAGACACAGTCGCTTTGGAGAATCAGCTTTTCCTTCAGAATTACTGACATTCATACTTCCTGTGCCATCTCCAGGTATGGTACTAGAACAAAACATATCTTGATGATGACTTTCAGGACTAATTGGTGGCGATGGTGATTGTTCTGCAGTATCACTTGTATAAAGATCCTTTTAAAAAATGATTCTTTGTTATAAAAAGTTTGAAACAAGCAAATAAAACAAATATAAAAAAAAGTAAGAAATTTACCATGTTAAATTACAAATGAAAAAGGTCACTTTTTTTATGTTTAAAAAATGATTTTCAATTTATTTTAGAGACTGCATAATTATAACATATCATACTTTACAAGAATAATTTATTAAAAAATTTACCATTGTTATTTGTTCTGGTGACCTACAATGTAGTTTACTACTACCAACTGGTTCAACGGTTCCAAAATCAGTTTGCCCATTTGATAATCCTGAGTTGGAAGGAGGATAAATGCAAGGTGATGGAGGACAAACTGATAAACAGGTACTCTGTGCTTCATTTCCCTCTTCTGTCTTAATCTGAGATACAATCACACTGCTATAACCTGCCATCACAGTGTACTACAAAAAATTTATATGCAACAATTACAAACAAATATAAATATTCAATTCTTAGTTTAAAAATAACTTAACCAATAATATTTTCAATAGTTAGTTAGCGAATATGAGTAAGTTCAAATTTCTCTCAATGCACTACAATTTTTGACTCAACTATCACAAAAAGATAATTTTAAGTAAATGTTGATAGTTTCCTACATTTAAGAAAACAACTATTTATAACTTAATAATAATTATAGTGAAATTTCTAATATCTTTTGAATGATAATAAATTATTTCATATAAATTTTAAAAAATAATAATATGTAAAAATACACCTTAGACAACATAATAATAGGCTTTGGTTGATAGGAAAATTAATCCTTATGCCATCATGTATTAAGAATGAATCACTCCATAAAGTATTACAGAACTTAAATTAGTCATATAGTATAAATTTTTAATTATTTCTGACTATTATTATTCCAGATATTATTAAATATATGTATTATTTAATTCAGATGTTAACTTTACAAACTACTTAGTATTTTTTATGAAATTTTTAAAAAACAAATTAAATACAACATTACTGATATATTCAAAAATCTTTTCCTCAATAAAGTGATTTAAGTTAATATCTACAAATATTTTTATGAATTGAAATATTTGAAGTATTCTAATATGATGTTAAATAGAAGAGCATTAGAGCATTTTTGAAATTACCAATCAAAGAAATTCATAATTTATGTGTAAATTTTGATTTAAAATTTGAATCTGTAATTTCATTCTGTTGGAAACTTCAATGTAACTGAAATAGCCTGAAGATGACTTTTAAAGAGATTAAAAAGATTAGTGTTTAAGAAAGTTATTATGCTGGATTAAAAGTTTAGTTATATGAATTATCATTACTATGCAACAAGCTTTTTTTTCTAAAATGGTATTTGAAATATTTTAGAGGTGTTTAAAGTGAACTTCATGTTGTGTTAAACACAACATGAAGTTCACTTTTAAATACTAACAGCCTACTATGATAGCAGAAAACATCCATAATCTAATGTACTGTATCAGTTTGTATCATTTGTTGTTTGTATGAGTGAAATATGTTCAGTTATCATGTTCACATACTTTCATATTTTTAAGACAGTTGATTCAATACAGATTACAGATATTGGGCTGTAAAGTGTAAGTTGGCCTGAAATGCATCTAGTTATGTATGTAATCAACCAAAATAAACATAATTCAACCATAGTTTTGGATCGTTAAATTACCGATAGTGTTCCTTTAGGAGCATCTTCCCCATACACATTACAAATTTTTTTTACTGTTTGTATAGTGTAATTGCCTTTTTGAAACTCAAAGCATAACATGCCCTGTTATGCTTTTTGTGGAAGGTTGTAATATTAACAATTGAAGTGAAAGAAGTTATCGTGAAGCATGACTGTGGTACATGTGGCAGATCTGGCGACCGTGTTTAAGATGTTAAAGTTGATGGTATACGACCAATAAATGCAATTTTCATTTTATTGTGCAGTATTTACATGTTTTATTTATTTTCAAGTTTCAATTTATTATTAAGTCATTTAACTGTGTTATTTTTACCTTGAATTATGCATATTTGCTGTTTTAAGTTTATTCAAATGGATATTGTTTAGAGTCTGGGAATGGATTAATTGACTTTCCTTTATTTCTAATAGGAAAAATTGCTTCAGACTTTGAGTCATTCAGAGTTTGAACTGCTTCCTGAATGAATTAAATTCAAAGTACGAGGCATCACTGTACTTATGTTTACAAAATAACAACCTACAACAATAGCAACAATGAATAATTAATTATAGCTCAGAGTGTAGCTTTGTTTGCTTTAATTGTCATTTTTTTTAATTTAGCTAATTAGAAAAAACTATCAACTTCACTTTATAACTGATCTGCTCAATTGAATATTAAAATTTTTATGATGTAACTTGTATATGATCCATCTCTGACTTAAAATTTTTGAATATTATTATAAAACAGACCAAAGTAGGATATTTTCAAACAGTTTAAAAATTGAAACTGTCCTACCTAATTTAGGATATCTGTTCATTTTATTTGTGATAGCCTTACTTAACTTTATATTAAATGCTAGATCATAGTCTTAAAACAAAAATTATTATAAAACCAACTTCTTGCACAATCCCTGGGAAGGATAAATCAATTTTGAATTTTATACTGGTCAATAGTCTGATGAAGACCAAGTTTTGGTCGAAGACGTTAGTTTTTATCTAAAGCTATTCGTACTGGAATATAAAAAAGGTTTTTAGTGTGTTAAAAATTATTATTATACATCAACAGAAAATAAATAATAAAATAATTTCTTCTCAATCTGAATGATAGGATTTAATATGCTGGTATTAGAAAAAATACTTAATTTCATACATCTGCCTCTTCCAAGAGTGCAGTCAATCCTTTTCAACTTCCAATGAACAATGAATAAATCTATCTTTTTAGATATTTGCATATGTCTTCAAGATCATTGGCATGGATCTATGTATCTATACATTGAGAGAGATGGGCCAATGACAATGAGTAAGAAAAATTTCTTGTCTGTTTTTGAGTGGATAAAAAAATAAGATGTGTGATTTATAATCTGTTGATAGTAATTTTTATTTTATATAATTTTATCTGTCATAAAAAACATTATATTATTGATAGACAGAAAAAAAATTATATAATCAATTAACCATATACAAGTTCTCTCTACTATCCAAAAGCAATGTATTCCTATGAAACCTGATGTAAGCCAAAATGGTGTAAAGCAGCAATTTCCAAACTTTTTCAAGCCACCGCCCTGTTAGTTCCATAAACTTATACCCAACACCCCTAAAACCATTTTCCCTTGTACAAGAAAGGCTTAGAAATCTTAAAAAAACTTTTCTATGAACCTCACACTTACTATATATTGTTCTCCACAATTGGAAACCATTAAACACAATATTTCTTCTTATCCGTTTTAACAGAGGAAAGGGAAAGGTTAACAGTAACCCCAACCCTCACCTATGGTTACCCTGCCTCCAGCAGCCCCCTGCCACCCACAGGAAGTGGTGGTGCCCACTTTGGGAACTACTGGTGTAAAGCAATTAAAAAAACCAATTACCATTAAAATTCAGTGGTGGGATTCAGCCAGTTTGCACTGGTTTGGCAGAACCACTTCCTAAAATATTTTTAGTTTGGAAAACTGGTCATTAAAATTGTAATATTTATTTAGGGAATTTAATGCAACTGTTTGCATTAGTATAAAACTTAACCTTTTAACAACTCAATGTGGATTGAAACAGAACAAAACAGAGAAACTCTACAATAGAGTACTAAATGTGAGTGAGAATGTGTTGTCACAACTGTGAATGATTTTCAACCAATTATACCACCTGTCACAGTTTTAAGCATCTGAAATTTTCTGCTCAATTCATGGGGTACAAGTGATTAGCTCTAAGCACAAATGCCTGTGTTTTTGGATCCATGAAATGCAGGACAATAAATATGCTTCTGGGATTATTTTGCATATCAATTAGGATTTCTGAAATTTCCACACTTCAGATTTCCCGAGAGTGGAAATGCCACTGAGTGTTTCTGGCAAAAGAGTGGGATTCAGGAATTTTTTCGTTTATGTTTAAAAGTATCTGCAAACCAAAAGATACTAATAATAATTCAAATAAATTAATTTAGATTTTTGAACATTATTTTAAAAATATGAATAATATATAACTTTTTAGAAAATAAAAAACACAGAAAGCAGCTTCTTAATTTTATTAGGAATCCTTTCAAGATGGAAAAAAATTCTTCTATTTTCCATGCATGGCATATTAATGGGCAACAATTAATATGACGTAATTATTTATTTTTTTGCTCTTTCTGTCCTGTGGGCATAAGAGCCTTTTTTAAAGTCCATAGTAGGTTTTTCCATTATTATTATTATAGTTTTCAATGTGCAGGGTGCATTTATGTGAAAAAAATATTGTAAGGCTCTCACATAAACTTATAAATTTTTTTTATATTTTTAAAATGGTCATTAGTGCAGAAAACTGGTTGTTAAATTATTTGAAACCCACCACTGAATTAATTTATATAGGAAAAATTTCTGAGAATTCCCAGACCCAAAATTAACTTACTAAATTATACCAAATAATACAACCTAAAATAATTATAATACTAACCTATTGAAAAAGTATGAATGATATGATAAATACACAACCTACAAAATAGAAATGTAAGTAGTGTAGTTAGCAAAACTACACCAGAACTCTCTCCAGTAAGTAATCTTTAAACTATGAGACTGCCTTTGTCTCAAAAACTGATCAAACTATCCATGGCTATCTTGAAATCAGCCATTATTACAAAAGTGAAATTTATTCTTAAGTAAAGGTAAATTAATGGAACATTATCTTTCTTCACCTATCAATCTACTCAAGCAATAGATGTTCCATTTTAAGCCATAACTGAATCCTAACTAAAAGAAACCACTTTGCTACTAACAGAACCAATAAAAACTTTGACAGCTTTCAAGATTCTTTCTCTCTTCATGCAAATAGTATGAATGGTAGGTGCAGGTAACTTAAATGGATGCACAATGTATTTAATTCATTCACTATGATTGAAATGCTTAATTAAGTTCAATTTTATGCTAAGTGTAACACCCTTAAGAGTTATATTAGGCTTTTGTACCTTATGACACATTTTGCTAATGGATGCACAAAATAAATCAGCTTAGAGAGAGCACAGATGCTCACAAACACAGTTCAAAGCTATAGCTACTTGATGCTGAATGTAGTCCTTAGTAAGAAGCTTGGAGATGCCTCTCTCTGCTCAGGGCGCACAATACAAAAAGTGTTTAGCTTTTGTTTTGTAGTGAGCTGTTTTAAAACTTACTACAAAACAAATGCTAAACACTTTTTGCTTTATGCTTTTTTCATAAAAGCAAAAATACTCTCTAAATTTTTTTTCAGTTAGTGAAAATACATATTAATGCAGTAGATACTAAAAGCAAAGTGGTATAAAGCAAACTTTCATAAAGTGGAGGATAGCTGTATATTATTTCTATAATATAAGGAAATAATAATCATTTTTCATAAAATAATATATAAAAAAAGATTCAAGCTAATATTATATTAAATGAAAATTTCAACTTCTAAAAAAATTTTTTTTAGAAGTTAATAATAATTATCCCGAAAAAAACTATTATATCTAGATAAGAACAACTTAATATCAATGATTATTTGTTTTCCTCTTGTATACAAACATTTGTTATATTTTTACATGAGTAACAACAATCTACATAAATCTTTTCTAAAGATAATCAAGTAAATTTTCTTTCTCTTCTTAAATTAAATCAAATAACAGTTGAGTACATAATTAACTGTTAGTACATTTGTATATAACAGTTATGTGGAAATGTACCTATAAATGAATATAATTTACTTTCTACATTTAAACAAATTACTTTTCATACATATACAGTGCACTCACACAACACATAAGTATACAATATAGCACGCATATGTCACAATAAGCATCTAAAAAATGTTTCTTCTAAAACTTGAAAATGTCAGAAAAGATTTTTTTGCTTCATTGTCAATATACATTTTCTAGCATCCATCTGTAGCAGCTACATAGTGTCACATTCTTCCTGGTGTTATATCCAGGCTTACACTAAGTTCAAAGCCTGAAAAGCTTTGCTATATGAACGATAGTCCACTCCTCCATCTACAGCTTTTTCATTATCATAAGAAGTGAATTCCTCATTACTTATTTCTACAATTTCATCATCGGACATGATCTGATAACCAGGATCATGATTCAGCCAAAGACATTCTCCAACTTCACAATCTGCAAAATCAAATTTTTGAAACTGTTTCTGCTAATTCTTGCTCATTTAGATTTGCTGATTCTATATCCAATTCATACTCTGAAGTTTCTTTAATTTTTTGCCAAGCTATAGTTAATGTTATAACTTTAACCTCATTCTAAGCACCCACTGCCATATACCTGCATTCTTTCAAATTTCTCCATTTATAAAATTCTAATATACTCTCTTCTTTGTCATCAAGTAGCAGAAGTTTTCATAGCAGTTTTAGTGCATTCAGTGATGCCTTAGTCCATTGGCTGCAGCAGTCTAATTAGGTTGGGCAGTAATAAACAAACTTGAAACTTCTCATTTTTGCCTTTTTGCCATATTATAATAATGCAAGATGGGATGGAGCATTATTGATAATTAATAAAATATTTCCATCTTCACCAATTTTTTCATTTCAGATATAAAATTGCCATCATACTATTATAAAAACAAATAACTGTTCATTCAACCTTTCGTTTGATTCATGTGCATTACGAGAAGCTTTTTTACATTTTTGAAAGCTCTCAATTTTTTTGAATTTCCAGATTCATTCATGCATGTTAACCTAGTTATACAATCTTTGTTCATCTTTTGACCTAGTGTTGGATTCCTATCACAAAGCCAATGTTCTTTGAGGAAGAGCCTTCCAATACAGACAAGTTTCATCAGCATTATAGATAAAGTTATCATCATGGTTTTTATCTTCAATAATATTTTTAAATTTTATGATAAAATCATCATCAGATTTGCTGTCAGCAGACATTGTGAACTTCATGTTCACAAATTCCATGTTTTGCATTAAAATTCCTCAGCCAACCATTACTGGCTTTGAACCATGGATTCCCATTCAACTTTTCATTAAAAAGTATTGCCATTTCATACAGAACTGGCCCATAAATTGACCTTGGAAACATTTCTGTAAAAACCATTTATAGATAGCAATCTTATTTGGCCATTTTTCTGTTCTTCACATCATTTTTCTTATGGAACTGCCATCCTCACTGTCTAGTATGGCAACAAAATGCAGAATTGTTTGTGAAGTTTTTTAATGTCTGATATTGTGGAAGTTTCTACATTCTGTTCTTTGGCTAATTTTTTCCCAGATTCACCTTTATTCACTCTGTTAACAATGTCCACTTTATCTTTCATGGTTAAAACTACACATTTTTTTTTTTTTTGGTGTGTCATTACACTCAAAATTATAAAAATGCATTTTATTTTATGGCATGGGTATGTGACACAACTTTTACCACCATTTACTTATTGCAGAGTTACTGGTAAACTGAATGTTATAAGTAAGTAATATTTACATTGCTCCCACAAAAAATATCTTCCAATTACCAGTAATTTTGTTAGCAATCTGCAATTTTTCCACTGATTTCTACCTTCATTTCAATTTTTGTGTGTAGTTGCCAGCAATTTTTTCCAGTAATTTGAGTACTGTAATATGAGAAAATACTTCGATTTACAAAGCTGAAACTTTTTTACTGGAAAAGTTACTGACAATTTATCCTCCAATAGCACTTAGTCTAATATTGCCAGCATTTAATGTTATCAGAATTAGGATGTCCCAAAGTATACTTAGGTTAATAGTAATAAGAATAACAATTATAATTAATACATCTTCAAGCTATACATTTTATAATTGTTTTAACATGTCTTTTAATGCCAGCATCAATAAAACCAAAATTCCTGTTAATTGTATCTTATTTAATTATCCCAATTCATGTTGTTAATAAGTTATCATCGATATAGGTGAATCTCAAAGTACAAGAAGAAGATTCTACTACATTTAATAACTGATAATTTTTATTGAGAATTAGAAAGAATACTGTAGCAACTAATGGAAAACAAGATTAATGAAACTTTATCGTGCACATTTGTTTAATAGCTTAAAATTCATAAATAAATTAATATTCTTATTTACAAATGTGTAAAACACTAGAAACAATATCAGTAAATACAGAATTGAAAAATAGTGCCAACTTGTATTTTTAGCATGGAACTTCAATTTAGGTGAGACATATGTAAGGTCTCCAGGTAGTAAACCTCTTTGTTTATGTAAGTCAGATAATCTGAGCCAACTTTGTATTAAGATTTACATGAAGAAAAAGTATATATTTCTAAAACAACTTAATGCTAAGACATTTTATAAAGAATAGAAAATTCAATAAAACAGAGCTATTTAATAGCAGATATAAAATACATTTAAAAATAAAATATTTATCAAGTAAAAACACCTTTAAATTGTTTTTCTTAATGATCTATCCTTTGAGATTAAAATAATTAATACATTGAATCTAGTTCATATTATTTTTTAAATTCTTGATTTCTAAATTTTACTCTGTCAGATATGTTTTTGATTTTATTCTTTCAAGTTTGAATATCATTTAAAAAAATATTATTTCTATTATCTATAGCCTACCTTTATTTGTTCATTTAATTATTTAAAAATCTGTTATATACATCAAACTAAGGATAAGGAAGTTCTTTAAGACTTCATACTTCATTATTATCTACCAAGTCAAACCACTTTTATTCTTAAATACTTAAGTTAAGAGATATTTCATTTCCCTAAAAACAGTCCTGGAGAAACTTATGCTGTAAAATATTCTGCTTTCTGAAAAATAACTATTACTTTTCATAAGATATTCAAATACAGTAGAATCTCACTAATCTGACACTATTAAAAACCAGTTAGCACCAGATAACTGGAATGCAGGGAATAAGGTAGTTAAATAAAACATGTACTGTACATTATATGTGCAAATTGTCATAACCTCTATTATTAAACCTTTTAATATACAGTAATTAGAAAAGAAAACTATACTGTATACAGTATAACTATGCTTTTGTATGCTATTATATATTTCACATCAAATAAGTTACTGCTTATAAAAATAATTTTCAATGTGTGTCTTGTCTCTGCAGCCATCCTAGCCTTAAATAGTTTCTCTCATAATCTTCACAAAAACAAGACTTTTTTGGCAGAGTAAAAATGTCTCCGGCTGAACCCCGCACCTTAATCTGACTTGGTACTGGATTACTGGACATGCCAGAAAAGCAAAGCACTAGACTAGTGAGATTCTACTGTATTTTTAATTAAAATAAACATCAAATTAGTTTGTCATTACTCTTCAAAAAATTACAAACAAAAACAAGAATGCTTTCCTTTTTAAAAGTTTAAATTTGAACAATTTATTATGCACTTTCAAGCAACTAATTGTTAAAATCTACATATAAAAACAGTTAGTTAAACAAAATTTAGTTACTATAATATAACCTTTGTACTTTAATAGTAATAATAATAATAATAATGCAAAACACAGAGTTAAAGCAATAAACACATATGTCATCCCAGTACTCACTTATTCTTTTGGAGTTATACATTGGACTCACACAGATCTTGAACAACTCCACCAAAGGAAAACAAGAACACTTACTAAGCATAAACATCATCATTCTAAATCCACCATAGGAAGATTAACCCTTCCACGTAAAGATGGCGGACATGGCCTGATTGACAAAAAACAAGAAACATCAGTTACATAAAGCAGTAACTCCAGCAGACTCGAATAACACACCATTAAATTTACACTCACAACATATGGACACAACACAACATATATAAAGCATAGACACAGTTAAGCAATTGTGGGCTCAAAAGGCACTCCATGGCAGGCATCCTTACGACCTGGCCCAGGATTTTGTTGACAAAACTGCATCAAACAGCTGGTTAGCTCAGGGATGCCTCTTTGGGGAGACGGAAGGATTCATGATCAGGATCAGGTCATAAATACTAAAAACTACAGAAAACACATACTCAAAGATACAACACTCACAAATGACACATGCAGAAAATGTCACATCATGCCAGAAACTATACAACACATCACCTCTGGTTGCAAGCTCTTGGCACAGACAGATTATTTACACAGACATAATCAAGTAGCAAATATAATAAACCAAGAGCTTGCAAACAAACAAATTATTACACATTCACGAACCATACTACAAATACATTCCACAGACAGTATTGGAAAACAACATGCACCAAATGTACTATGACAGAGCCATAATCGCAGATAAAACAATCTACCACAACAGACCAGACATCACACTCATTGACAAACACAATAAAATCACATACATTATAGACATATCCATTCCAAATAATCACAATATACAAAACACATGCAATGAAAAAATTAGCAAGTACACAGAACTTGCCCAGGAAATAAGGCATCTGTGGAGGATGGATATGGTGCTTATTGTGCCTGTCATTCTCTCCTCTACAGATGTCATACCACACACACTACACAAAACCCTGGGCACATTACAATTGAATAGAAACACATCACACTTCAGAAGGCCAGTATACTGCATACATGTCATATTGTTAGGAAATTCCTGAATACAGACAGAAAGACAGACAGACACACACACACACACACTTATTTAACTTTTGTTTTGTTTTGGATGCTATGCCTTGACTCTGATCTGGCATAGTATACAGCAACTGGTGTCAACCATAATTCCTCATAAAGATGGCTATGGCCTAACTAATATAGTTAATCTGCACTACAAACAAATTCTGACACTATGGGAGGTTTTCCACAAAAAATAAGAAACATCAAGATTACATAAAGCTATAACTCTGGCAGACAGTAACCAGGGCCATACGGTAGATTTTCTCAGTATGATGCAAGTCTTCAAAATGCTGATTATGCTGCCCCTTATGGTGCCACCTTGCTGTATCATAGCACGGCACGGCCCTGCCAATAACCACACACCTTTAAACTTACACTCTGAACATAGCTCAACACACAAATAACATAGACACCACTAAGCAGACATGGGCCCAAAAAGCACTTCATGGCATGCATGCCTATGACCTAGCTCAGGACTATAATTGACAAAACTGCATCAAACTACTGGCTGACTAGGGGTATATGATTGCCATTCAAGATCAGGTTATAAACACTAAAAACTATAGAAAACACATCATGAAGGATACATCACTAACAAATGACTCTTGCAGAAAATGCCACATTCTGCCAGAAACAAAACAACATATAACTTTTGGTTGCAAGCTCTTAGCACAAACAGACTATTTACATAGGCATAATCAAATAGCAAATATAATATACCAAAAGCTTGCACAAAAATACAGATTATTAAACACCCAGGTACCATACTTCAGATATACTCCACAGGCAGTTTTAGAAAATGACAAACACAAAATATACTATGACAGAGCCATAATCCCAGATAAAATAATTCATCACAATAGACCTGACATCACTCACATTGAAAAATGCAGTAAGATTGCTTATGTAATATATATCTGTTCCAAACACTCATAACATAAAAATTGCTCACACTGAAAAAAATCTACAAGTACACTACACTTGCTCAAGAAATAAGACTGATGTAGAGGATGGATAAGGTATTTATTGTACCTGTTCTCTCTTCTATTGGTGTTATACCATATACACTACACAAAAGTCTAGAAACATTAAACCTTAATAAAAACATACATGGTACTACAGAAATCTGCAACATTGAACACACATCACATTGTCAGGAAGTTACTAGATGTTGACACACATACCAATAACACAGCTTAATGTTACACTTGTTTTGATAGCTATTCTTTGACTTTAGTCTGGCATAGAACTTAGTACCAGTATCAGCTGAGCATGACATTTGCAACATAATAATAATAATTTTTGCATGTAGATTGTGGTGATGAAAACATTATTTTAAATTTAAACAATTTATTAAATGCTTTCAACTTCTGAAAGTTTATTTTGTAATTAATCAATATTTTTCAGCTGTACATTTCCTGGTAATAAATCATATTGAAAATTTCTCATTGTGATTCTAGACAAGTACATTTTTTATTGCATTAAATTAATCTTGATCCATATTTTTTAATTATTTGTAATTTTTGTACAATGAGAACAGAAAGCAATCCAGTACAAACAAATAGTATTATTACTATTAATGATTATAATAAGACAAGGAAGAAAAATAATGTAATTCTTATAATTGATTCATTCTCTTTACTTTTACGTATCAAAATGAAAGTAAATGACTAAAACTAATTTCACTTAGATATTTTTAGTTCCCTAAGAATTTTCAAAAAGATACAGTTCTTAAAATATGCATCTTACATTCTGTATATACAGGACCAGCTTCTACTTTTTTCAGACTTATTGTCATCATCCTTTCTATCAGTTTCAGTAAATTTTGAAAAAAAAATTCTAAAATAGAATGAAAATTATAAAATAGTATAAAAGTTTAGTGTGTGAGAAATATATAGAACAAATGCATTTACTTGTCTAACAGTAATTGTCTGCACAATAAATTTGTTGAAAATAAAATTATACAAAATATCACTAGTGAGATATTTTATTGCAAAATTTCATTATTATAGTACAAATATACAAAGCATAATTTCAAATAAGTTAATTTGATTAATCATTACAGAAATACAATCTACTTGTCTTTTAGCTTTTGGATTAAATTAAAAATAAAAACTGTATATAATTTATTATATTCAGTTTTTATTTTTAGTTTTTGTTGCCTGAATATTTTTGCTTTTATTAATACCTTTTCCAGAAGAATTTCTACCAATCAAGACAGAATTCATATATAATCTTTAAAAATAATAAACAATATTGCCATTTTCAGAAATATTCAACTTTCAGAACAGAGGGCATGGATTTGTGTTTAGGATCATCTAGGTTTTAATCACAAAAATAAAAGAAAAAGATATAGGAAGAAAATATAACTGCATGTGTTCCCTTACTTACGAACGGGTCAAGTTCTCAAGGTTTTGTCGTACATTGAAAACTAATCTAGAAAATACATTTGTACATAGAATAACCACTTATTAATACTTCAGTGTACTCAATAGAATACATTACTATCGTTTACCTGTCGGTAACGGGCGTTTCAAACAGTTTTTCACCTAATGCAGTTTTATAATGTCCAGTTTAGTTTCTATGGTAACTGAGTGACTTTTGCATTTATCTCCACTGCTGTTTTGGATGCATTTTTGAAACACTAATGTAAAAGTTTACAAAAATTGCAAATAGCAAAACACTCTGTTATTCCAATGTTACTAATTTTTATGCCGCTTCACCAGCAGCAATGAAATGTCAGAATTTGCATAAAAACAAAAGTTTTAGACATACGGTCAAATTGTTTGTAGTCTGAAGTTCGTAAGTTGAACATTTGTAAGTAGGAGAGCTCCTGTGTTATGACATCTGTCATTTCATCTCTTAAGCTATATTCTTAAGCTATACATTTCAAAAGTTACCATCAAACCCTATATAAAATAAAGTAACACAGTTTGTGTAGGAAGACTATACTATTTTAATCTTATTACCAAAATTGTGATAAAAAAAGTTCTATGACTAAAAGTTCTAAGATACCGCTATTGTAAAGGCCTTTCAATGTCTTTTCTGAATAAAAATGGCAAAGCCATTAAAATCACTAGCAGAAATTTTATCATTAATAGCAGCTAACTCTGAAATTGTTAAAAATCATCATGAAATCATAAATAATAAAGTGATTTATTATTATTTATACAATAGCTTTAAAATGAACATTTATGATCATCTTTTGAAATACAGATATATAGTTTAGTGGTGGATAAAATGCATCAGTTGAACTTATGATGCTTTTTCCCACTTCAGATTTCAAGGAAAATTTTCAAGAACAGTAGCTTCATTATCTCAAACCAAATGCACTATTGAAAAATAAACTCAAAAAGAAAAATCAATTTAAAAGATAATTTATAAAATGCAAAGTTTCATATGTATTTATTACAATTGTTCAAAAAAATTTTGAAGTTTTAATAATACGTAAATGAAAACAAACACTCAAAACCAGCACAAATTAACTCAAAATAGTACTTTTACTAACTCATCTGTTTTTAACAGACATCTTCAGGTAAAATACATAGAACACAGAACTAAATGAACAAATTAAAATGGAATACAAATTCAGTTTAAAATTATTTTTTGAATGCACTGAATACGTACATGTACAGTACAGTTAGGTAAAATATTGGTTATCTTTTTGACAGTTAAAATACAAATACATACTTCCATAAATGGAAGTTTATAATTTTGTATTTGTGTGATACAGTGAGATGTATATTTTGAGTTCATTTATGCAAGTTATATCAGTTCTTGAAGCATAATTGACTGAAGTTTTATGATATTTTGTGTAATGTCAGTTGACTGAAAACTTATTATCCAGGTGTGTTTTCTCTCATTGATTATAGATAAGAGACTAACTGTTAGTTATAAAATTATTTAATTTTATTGTAAAATATATCTATTGGATTTTGTGTATGTATTGCTTGCAGGGATTCAAGTCAATGTTTTCTGAAAAATATTTCATGATACTAAAATTATAAAAAATATTTATAACTACTAGAAAAACTGGTTTTATGTACAAATAAACACACTATCAACACCAAAAACCTCAAATAATTTTTAAATTTCAGTTTATAAAGAATATATTTCTAAAAATAAAAAACAAATTTTTTATAAACAGTTAAAATATAAATAAATATCAAATAATATAAATACATATTGGTAAATATATTAAATTTTAAACAAAATTATTTCAAATTTATTTATAAATGAGTGACCTACTTGGAAAAATATAGAAACTTGTTGATTTTAATCCACGATTGTAGAAATATTATTCTAAATTATTTTTTAAATGAAATAATGCAACTTGAAATAAGTCACGAAACAAAAATTTGGGTTCAAGCGTTTAAATATTTTATAACCGTTCTTAATATTCTATTCAACTTAAAATCAAGATTCTTAATGCATGTATTTATTATTATTTTTCAAATCTAAAAACAGATATATTTTTATGTTTTATTTATAAATAAAGTATTGTATACAGAATAAAAATTAAAGCAATAATTATTTAATTTTTAAATTATCTTATTAGGAAAATAATAATGATTATTATGTAACAACAAACTATTTGATATTTTATATTCACTTAATACTGTGTATTATAATTACACTTTAAAATATGTTACACATATACTTAAACAATAAATATGACTTTATATGTGATAATTTATATTATTATAATTATTGTGATAAATAATATAATATTAAGTTTATAATTAAAAATAAATAAATACACACTTGTACGTTTACTTTTAATTGGAATATTTAATTAATTTTAACTAATCATGGTAGATTCATTACAACGATCATTTATAAATTATTATACAAACATTTACGATTTCACTTCTTTTATACGAAATTTTGTAAAGGAGTATAACTCTATAAGAACAAAAATAAAATATTAGTAGTATTTTCTACATTAAATTATGTTACGTAAGGTTTTCTCGGTAAATGAAATTAAAACAAACGGCATTTTATAGAGAAAAACACTTTCACGCTTCGTTCCGATTTTTATTATTATTTTTTTCGCAGTAGTGTAAAGTTTGTGAAAGTTTTTAAAGTGGACACCGTTAATGACAGAATGAGCCGATAAAATCCTACCATGTTTGGTTTCCCTCGAAGATCACAACAACCCAGATATCATGACAACGACAAAGTTTTTCGTAAACTATGTTATATGTACCCGTTGTGATCCAAGCAGATATCCAAAGCAGTTACAGTTTCTTACTGGCCGATCGATGGTAAGCTTCTTGCGTATCTTGTGCATGGCCTTGAACTTGATTTTTCGTTTTTTACTGCCGCCAGGCAAGCGGGGCATGCTAGTCACGTCCGGAGCGTCGATCCTCGGGCCCCGTCCCAGCTTCCATTACCAACCGACTGGACAAGTAAACGTGCCAAACAGATCCGCTTAGCTAACAACATACTACAAAGACACATCCACGCTTTACTCTATTTCTAAAATGAAATTGATCATTATACAATTTAAAAATGATTATATAAGTCAGAGAGAACGAAGAGTAAACTCGTCATTAAATCCAACAGGATGGGAGTCTAGATAAGTACGGAGTTGTTGGAAACTATCCAAAAAACTTGGATATTCGCTTTTCGACTCCGACAACGCGAAACTAATGTTATTTATTATATTACAAATATCAAACATAAGTTAAATGCATACATTTCCTGATCGATGTGCAAGAACGGAGCATTTGCACGCATAGTAAAGAAACGAGTGGCGACACGACAGATCATTATCTTCACCTCTCCGCTAAGGGAGAGGGTGAGATTCAAGGCCAAGGACACGCAGGCATTATACGCGATGGATGGAAACGGGGGAGAGAGAGCAACTGGCAATATTAAACCGGCGCAGACAGAGAAATACTTTAGTCACGCTACAACGTATAATATTTTGGATTAGCGCCTCGTCCAATGAGGAAGAAGTGGTAGACTGTCTGGCATCAAAACATCGCCAGTTGCGAACTATTTAACAATTATCGAGACGGTGCGAGAATTAACTAACGAATATTTATAATACTCGAGTACTCTAAAACGTGGTCGAAAATATAGTTGGAATGGGTTGCCACTAACCGTATTCCACGCTCTGATTGGTCGGCGACTATTTTCAAGGATACGGCAAAGCTCGGTGGCCGTCAATTTCAGGAGCTCCACTGACCTTGACTGAGAAATTGGGTTCAATAGCACACAGTCCTGTTCTCTACCAAATGAGATGTAGTGAGACGGTGAAAGTACAACTTGCGAGAAATAATTGATAACGAAATTAATCAAAAGACTTTTTCTCGTTTGTCCAAATAAATGCAACATTCCTTTTTATAATGTAAATTATTTATTAATGAATATATCGATTTTCCATTCTAATTTACACAGAAATCGAATCTAACCGGGTAAATAAAATGCTTTCTCCAAACCGGCTTTACCGTAATTCTTCTGTTGCTAAATTTATAAATAACGTATGGAGACACAACGTTAATTTATTAACTTAACACATTCTCAATTTATTGACAACAGAAATGATTCGAAATGGTATTATTATGCAAGTAACCTTATAATTATTATTTATGACCGGATTTATCTATTCCACATTAAAAAAAAAAAAACCCAAACAGCATAGCTGTCATCCGATACTAAAACTAATGTAATAAATTAACGAATGAATTTATCTAGCAATAATTATTTAATATTAGGCAATACCTTCGTTTTTTAAAGTCGCATTATTCGCCTAGTGCGAATTATTCTCCCGATATACGTCCATTGAAAGTAACAGACAAGAAATTCGTTTATATAATGTATTTATTAGGTAACAGATTCATTTTCTTTCAACGAACGAATCTGTTATACTTAGAGTTGTATGAGTAATTATAACAATATAAATTATGCTTTAATACTATAGTAACACTTCGGAATAATTATAGAAATTAAATTTAATATAACACTAAAGTCATAAATAAAAGACTATTCTAGTCAATAGTTTATACATAGAAAACTTCTCCGACTTCTTATTTAAAAATTAAAGAATATTATGCAAAACTATTTTACAGACGCAATTTTTAAAAGACGTATTACACAATCTTTGAAATTACACTGACAGAAATCAGTTTGAACTATTTAACTATGAAGATAAATAATATAGATAATAAGAATAGCGCATCATTTTAAGTGAAATATTTTTCCAATCCAAATTTACAATATTTACACACAGTTATAAATATAAGCAAATAAACTCAAAAATTATATGTGAATAGTAAATTGAAATAATTTCAATATTTCTTAATTTCTAAATCATTCAGTTTTTCTCCAATTCCTCATAATAATAAATGCTGATTTGATCGTTGATCTCGGAATTTCCAATGGCACCAAAACAATTTATAAACTATTTTTGTTATATATTATTAATCGGTAGTTATTTATTTTAATGATCTCCAATGAAATATAAATAAAAAATACATATAGTCTGGAATATTTCGTCTATATCATTAGCATGCATTCATTCGTAATAGTCTTATGATTTACTCCATATATTCAGACCGAGTCATTTATATTTATTTACATAAATCGTCCTTTAAATAAATTCTTATTTGCTATATGATCAATCATTTCGAAATTGAAATTTCAAATTGAAAAACTCAACTCTTTATCACGTTATTTATATCTTAAACTAGTAAATTCACACAAGTCCCATTTCAATTTCTTTTCCCTTTTCCAAAAATTTCTTTACTTCTGCTGAATAAATGTCTTAAAATAGAAAAAGTTGAGTCAAGAGAACTTTTTCTTCGTTAATTTATATTATTCGCGTTATTTAAAATTCGCCAGAAATTTTGCCTAACTTTCTTCAATTTTAATTAATACGTATATTTACATACGTAGTTTATTTATATATAGTTTGTCTAAATAAAAATAACCGCATTTTATTCTATATTTATCAACCTAAATGAAGTAACCGATTCATTTATTACCAAATGACTGGAAATACTTTAATAATAAACATTTCGGGAATGTTTAATAATCGAAGGATATACAAAAACAAATTTATTTTCATTCCTCTCTTATAAACTTAAAGGAAAAAAAACTTCATAAGAATTTGAATTTAATCATTTTACTGTGTACTTAGACTACTACTTAATTCTGTATAATGAAATCAATAACATTCAATATACATAGAAAATCAATGCATTACATCCAATCTTTTAATAACACAAAAACAAAAGCACTGAGTGATTTTTTTATGCTGCTTGGTTAAGCAGCATAAAAGTCACTTAAACATGATGGTAATCTTAAGTTTTGAGAAATAATTAATATAAAATCTGAAAGTAATTTTCGTTATAAATTAGTGAATGAATAATAGAAAAAACAAAGAACGCATGTATACAAAACATTCCAGAAACCTAATAACACTAATGCTCACTCGTCTATTTTATATAACTCCACGTGTTCAAATTGCATCTACTACACTTAACAAAAATACAACAGCAAAGTTTATCTATTCGAATCCATTTAACTATAATAGGAGATTTTACAACCACTGGATTCGGATACGTTGTTATCAAGCAGTTAAGATACTATTAAGCAGATAGATTTAATCTGATAAATATAGGTATTATAACGAATACATATGTTAACTAATTTTGAACGATCGATGATTGACATTTTATTTCATTAAACTTTTTAATCCTCGATTTAAAATGGCAGATGGTATATTTAGAAAATGTAGAAAATACAGAAGATACAAAACGTCTTCACTTTTTATGGCTTTTAAACTGTTTTATATAGCAGAGTTATGATATATTTCAAGAAATGCTTATATTTCCTAACTTTCTTCTCATATGCTAAGTATTTTTAAAATAGTGATTTACAATTTCGATTAAATTATATCGTCATAAAAATACTAAAATTTATTTTCATTTTTAATATTTATTTATATTTAAATCATTATAAACATGTATGTTGCTGTATGTGCACCTCCTGAGAAATAAGGTAATATTGTAATTTAAAAAGTTTTTTCAAGTAACATATCTACTGAGAAGTTTTAAATGAAATATATTTAATGAAAAATTGGTTCGTACTTCACGTAAATATTTCTGATGATAAAAAGACACTAATGTTTTAACATAATTAAATATTAACAAAAGACTTGCAGCCTACAGTTATCTACAGTATCTTTTTTAAGAATATTAACAAGAGTGGTTGGCAATCTCTTGCTAAACTGCAACTGACAATAACATTCTTCATATACAGAACATAAAAAGCATAAACTATTGGAAAGTACATAACCGACCTTTCTTAATATTATTCTTAAGAGTATTCTGTGATTAATTAGATTTTAAAGATGGTGTTTATTTGCTGGATTAACTGACAGAGAGAAAAAACATTTATGTAGGTAATAATGTCAGAAATATGTGATTGTGATTGTTTGAATCCTATTCAACTATTCTCAATATGATTAATACATCCTACAGTGGTATAATATCTTTTACTTATAAATAGTAGTAAGAATATACTTCATTTTTTAATATTAAAATTGCTCTTTGAATTCCTCAAATGCAAGACTTCTATAAAAAAAAAAAGTTGTTAAGTCACTTTAGATCTAATTACTGTCCAAGGGAGGATCATCATATACATCAGATATACAGGGTGTAACATAAACTAACCAATGTTCAAAGAAAATCATCAAAATATGTTACACCCTATATATCCTAACATGTTATTATGTAATAAATGGCTCATTTACACACCTTGGTTTATTTTTAGAATATACTAAACTAATGGTAAGAAATAATATAAATTCTTCACATTTTCAGTTAAAATTAAAATGAAACTTGTTAACAGTGACTTCTAAATTGAAACTAAAAAACTGATTTTTTAAAAAGAATGCTTAAATTCCAAACCAAAAATTTTACCCTGGTTTGCACATAAAAATCCTCAATAAGACAATACAGATTTTTGCAAAGATTTTATAGTAATAATAACAAAATCATACATTGTACATAAATCAAAAAACTGAAAGTTCTAAACAACAGTCAGTTGCTGATAAATATCATATTAATTAAAACCTTCCTAATTCCATTGTGTTTTACAAAATGTACAAATAATTCTATAATTTCAATTATCTGCAGATTAAATTGTATTTCTCTATAAGGTCTCAATGTTCTTCAATTTAATCTTTACCAGTTCCAGCTTTATTTTGTCTGTTAAAGACAAAACGTGCGACAGTTTCCTCTTATCCGTATAGGGAAACAAAATCCTGGGTCCTATTGCATAAAAATTGTAAGTTATAAGCTACAAGATAATATTGCAACCTGTAGCAAGTACTTGAAGCTTGTTACTGATTAAGTTATAAGTAAGTTTATGCAATCAAAACTGTTTACAACTAGTAATCTGTAAAGCTTGTAACAACTACAAGCGTTTTATGCAATTGGAATATGCATTTTATGCATACCGGAATTGTTCTGGATCCAAATTGGATTCAAAAACGGAAGAACAAATGAACATTAGTTTTTCAACTTAGAAATATTATTTTATTACATTTTTAATGTTGCATATAGTTTCTTGTTTAAATATTTTTAAGTAAATAAACAATTTGAATGACTTCCAATTAAGCTTTTGTCGTCGTAATTATCAGAACGATGGTAATTTCGTAACGGCATCAAATACGGAAAACTTCAATCCGATAAAATAAAAACGAAAAAGTACATATATATTATAATAAGTTATCAGTAAACGAATCTTCGAATATTATGTACTTAATTAACGTTCCTAATTCAGTCTTTTGCAAAGAACATTCCATAAATCATAGAAACAGAAGCCAATAACACGTTTCCTGTCAAAACTTCATTTATTTAATAAACAATCTCTTACACAGTCTCTTGTGTAGCTTTATCTTCTAAATTATAATTTAAAAATAATAATA
Organism: Centruroides vittatus; assembly: GCF_030686945.1. Taxonomy (NCBI): domain Eukaryota; kingdom Metazoa; phylum Arthropoda; class Arachnida; order Scorpiones; family Buthidae; genus Centruroides; species Centruroides vittatus. The sequence goes on from NW_027122270.1 coordinate 744,866, forward strand.
ATAATAATAAAGTCTAAAATTTTAGTATTTCATTACTTTATATTTAAAGTTTAACGAAATATATTTTCGTTACTTTAAGAAACTGAATTGACTAAGACCATACTTCGCATTATAAATTGAATTCAAAATCATTTTATTATTTAAATTTAACTTAGTAGTTAAGAAAAATGCATTACAATTTTTGATAATATTCTTTATAAAAAAACAAAATGCGAATAAATAAATTTAATCAAGTAAACCGTAATAAGTTTGTACTCACATCACATCTGCTTGATCCTTGTCTTCGTTTCCAAGAATCAAATCATGCGTTTGGCTTACCCAAGAAAATAAAATCACCTGAAAATAATAAAGAGTTTACTTATATGATCGAGTTTAGTAAATAAAATTATATAATGATTATTCACTTTCGAAAAAGTATGAAGAAAGACAGTTACGTATAAATTCAAGTATTTTGGTTTCGATATTCATACAATTAAAAATATTAAATATGAATTTAATACTCGTTTATTTTATATATTTATTATCATTATTCGATACAGAATATACCTTAGTTAATATGTGTCGATATTCGAAAATAATGAACAATCGTAATTTGTAAATTTAAAACATATGATTAGGATTTATGTCGGTGATGTTAAAATCTATAATTTCTTTTAAATATAAAACTAAAAATCAAAAGGTTTAACAATCGCTTTCATTCTATTTGTGTTCAACATATATATATATATATATAATCCATTTAAGTACTTTCCACATATTAAAACAATATAAATTCATGCAATTATACTGAAATTACAAAAATTATCGGCTCACATAATAATAAATTTTCAAAGAAAAATTGTGAAATAACAATTTGGTATCACTTTAAATACTTTTATATATTGTTAAGTTTTTTGCTTGCCTATTTGTATTCCACGTGGAAGATTAAAAGTACATTATCGACTATTTGATGTAATGTAGGTAGGATCAACGCTAATTAAGAAAATAATCGATGATATATCAATGCATACTCTTCGATTTCTTAAGCAATTAGTTTTCCTCTAATGGTATAATACAGTAAAGCTACCAAGATCGAATTTCTAACGAAAATCCACGATAAAAAAAAAAAAACAAATATATTCTAATCGAAAATACTTCTGTAAATTTATTCTTCCAAATTTGATATTTTAAATATCAAAATATTCAACGTAAATATTCAAAATACTTATATAATTCCCTTGCCTAATTCCTCTTTATTAAATCAAAATATTAATTGCATAACATAATAATAAATAACTTGATATTTTTAATTGTATAATGATAATACTAATATATAAATAATTTGGTAAATTAAATAGCATTTAATTCAAAATGAAAAATCATGAAAAGTAATTCGAATTACTGTGTATTAGGTTACTAATTTCATTAGTCACTATCAATAATAAAAATGACACTGTGAAAACACTGATTAATCTAACACGAAAGAAATCGTGTTAGATTATTATAACAAATTTTATATTTAATAATCTTATTTGAAATATAAACTACAATAATTAAAAATATAATTCAAAGTTACTGTATACGGAGGGAAGTTATAAAATCTTGGTATATAAATGAATAATATATAAAATTTTGCCAAGTTTTCGACGATATATTTTATAAATTTTACACAAAATTCTGAAGCTATAGGCTATTTCGCAAAGTTAAAATATATTATTGATTCCAAAACGTAAAAAAAAAGATAAGATTTATTCTATATGTCATCATTTATCTGCGGAAGTTTATTAAATTATCAATTATTGCACGATTTATCTTACATTCTATCGAGTGACGAAAGACATTTCTCTCGAAAATAAACTCCCGAGAAAATTAAAATTCCATCGTTCTCTATTTTACTTTTTGTTTTTCCTAAAATCTCCATTTAAAAACTCCTAAAAAACATACAATTGCTTTAATGTGATGCACGATGTTTCTAAGAACTAAATATCTTAAGAATTAGCAACGCAATTCATTTACGTACGTTGGAATTACAAAACGGGAAAACAGATTTAATTCAATTTTCTGAAAATTAAAATTCAAAATTAAAACGTTTTTATATACCGGTAAATATTATTTTACTACGAACGGCCCCAAATCGTACTATTTTACTTGGAATATGTTTAAATCGAGTTTTTACTCATGCAAGAAGTCGGGATCTCGTATGTAATTAAGAAGACTAATAATAGTAGTATAGAGCCTAAATAGTTTTTTAATTAAATACGGCTCACTGAGCTTTTATCATAATTTTGTAGTTTTCTTTGGATAGACACTGTAAAACTTGATGCGAAATAAGGAATCGTGACTAGAGATTAACAAGGTTTCAAATTTGTTTTTTATTACACTGTATTTATTTATGGAATATAACATGTAACTTATTAAAAACAGAACTTTTTGATCGAATCATTCGAATTTGTCAGCTGATTTGGATATTCTAATTATCAAAAGCGCTTACGATATGAGAGATTCGATCAATCTAATCAAAACAATAAATAGGCCTATATCACAAATGGGTTCGTCTCTGACTCCAGTATACAGAAGCGAGGAAACAGTGGGGACGCACGTTTTCTAAACCTAACCTATTCTAATAAATTATCATAATTATTGCCAATAGGGGTAATTTGTTAGAATAGGTTTAGAAAACGTGCGTCCCCACTGTTTCCTCGCTTCTGTGTGCTGGAGTCAGAGACAAGCCGCCATTTTGTATACCTAAGGTAACATTAACTCACAAATGATTTAAACAAGCAGTAAACAATTATTTAAATCACCTTAAGCTAGATCTGTTAGGGCCTGTAGTATATATAGCTATTCATATTTGATTCGTGATAAACTTTCATAATACAACCCTTATTATATTGACAAGATGGATGAGGCAATAAAGGTGTTCACTTGTCGCATCTCTGGACCCGAATTCGAGTCCGGGTCGCAAATCTAATTTTTGTGGGAGGTCCCAAACCACTCGGCCGCCAAATTGTTGGCTTGGCCAAATCCGAGAGGGAAGAAGCCTTCTTAGAATTCACAGAGAAAAATTAGCCGAAAATAAAGTATATCAGCGAAAAATTTCGAAGATTATATTCTTCAATTAATATACGAGATTTGATATAATTGTAAACGCAAAATTAAATTTGTTATAACTGATAAAAATTGTAATGATAGTAACGAGCAAAATTTTCATTAAGCTTGCCATCCCTCGAGATATTTTTGGAATCAAAGGACCTTAAAAAGTCAAAATATGCAAAAGACTCGAAGGGTCAAAAGTTGACCGATTATAACATTTTCCTCTGTTCTATAATACTAAATAATAATGAATTTTACTTTCCCGTTTAACACTGCTTCAATTAGAAATGTTCAACGAATATTCTATTACAATATTTCAATTTAGAGAATTAATTTAATTGTTAATTAGAAACATTACAAAAAGTATTCGTTTCTAATTTTCTACGTAATCTCAAAAATCTTAAAAACTCATTTATTTCTACAATATAACTTAACAGCAAAATCTTTTCTAGCAAACTTTTTCAATTTCAGATTCACTTTACGATTTATTTATATTCAAATTTGTTCAAAAAATTTTGAATAGAAAAGATTCCGTAATTGATCAATGGCTACGATACAATTTCACCTAAGAAAAAACCTGACAAAATAGATAAGACACAACACAAAGACGTGTCTATTTGTTGCTGAAAATGTATGTGAATGCCAAGTAAAGTACTTTATTGCTTGGCATCCCAAACGACGATTATATTTTTAAAATCAAATATAATACTTAATTCTATTTTCTCAAAGTAACCTTTGTAATTTCGTCTCGTCTTCAGAATTTAAGACAAATTACCAATCATTAACAGACGAAGTACTGAATTCTTTGTTTCGTTTTAAGAAAACCACGATTTAAAAGTACAGAATTTTTAGAGATTTTTAGCAACAAAAATTACTGTTTAATGAAAAATTTTTAAAAAAATAAAACTGTTCTTACTGATCGTGATGTCCAGAAAATTTCCATTGTAGAATTTGACATGAACGCATGTTTTAATATTCGTGAAGAATTATTCTGAAAAATTAACTAATGCCAAAAATAACGATTCTCTAGTCCTATTTATTAGTAAACGTTTCTGAGTTTTTCAAACAATATCGAACTTATCTTTTTCTTGAGTATTACTGTTTTCTTTTCAAAATTCAATGCATAAACTTTTTAAAACGTTATAGTATTATTCAGATACTATTTTAAAGTTTCTATCTCTAAAATTTATATTTCGCTAGTTTGAAAGTAAGTAATGAAGTGAATATCGATCAACAAAACTTTGGCAACTGAAATTTGAAATATGACATTTAAATAACCTAAGATTTAAATTTTTTTTTAAATTCTGATAATTTTATTGCAATATCATATTACTTCATTAGCTCAATTTAAAATATTTGCCTTAATCTTATTAGCGAGGTTGAAGCCGAAGTTTTAAACGCGAAAACGTGTACGTCGGACGTTCAGCGCCGCCTGTAAGCCTAGATGTTTGACAATGGCCTTTGGAATGTCGAGCATGATTCCACTGACTATCCAAACGCCATTGTCAAACTTCTAGGCTTACAGGAAAGCGGCGCTGAACGTCCGACGTACACGTTTTCGCGTTTAAAACTTCGGCCTCAACCTCGCTATTATCTTATGGAATCGTGTATCTGAAAATATCGATCCAAATAAAATTTTTCACATTTCATATTTTTCTTTAAACAATGATTCATTAAAAATAATTAACTGTTAACAGAAATATTAATCCATAAACAAAAACCAGTTGTAACCATTTCAGGATTATTATTATCGCGTTGCATCGAGACGCATCACTTAAGTTACATAAATCACATCAGCATTGCTCGTGTCACGTTATATTGCGTGAGTTCTTGAAATTTTTTTTTCCTTTCAAAAATAGCAAATAAATTTAAGATTTTATTTAAAAGTTACAATGTAAACGTCTCTAAAAGACTTGTAGCACGATTGCATAGCCTACTTCATGTTTTCATGAACTTGTGCGATAAATCGTTGATGTAGTGTGGTACTAAGATTACTGAAATTTCTGAAATTGATGCACCCCTTCGAAACTTAAGTGTTGCGGGCCTTAAATGTATATGCATGCGTGTGCATTGTAAATGTAAGCTATATGAACTAAATTTTCACACACATATAATCTCACAGATCTCTCGAGTGTCGTGTAACACCAAAATTTGAACAGACACACATAGTTTTTACATTTTTTAAAAAATTACTTTTACTTAACTTTCGAAACTGTTCAAATATGCAGAGGGATATAGTTTTATTTAAATTTTAACAAGCAATTACAGGAAGTAATCAAATTAATGTACTGCTTTGAGACAATTTGCGTTACAAATTTTGCAAATACTGCTCTTTTACTGTTTTTTAATATTGAAGTTTTTACTGATTTATTACCGAAAAATAGTAATAAATAAAATACATCCTCTCTTATTTCTGCAATACATGCATGTGATTTTAGAAACTAGCTGTTTATTACGTAGAAAAGAAACAATGTAATCGTTACAACTGTATAATAACTAGAGATCGAATTTTGTAACCACAATAAACTGAGGAAGCAACAGTAAAAATTTCAAAAGTATCAAATTCAAATCATTAATGTCAGACATTACAAAGCATTGAAAGAGAACGAATAATTAAGTGAACCTTTACTGTTATTATTATTTATTTCATTTTTAAATAGGATTTACCGAGTGCTTCAAAAAAGTGTTAACACTTATAACCTATGAAAGTGGCAGTTACTGCGGCAGAGGCAGAAGGGTATGCTGCCCTATTTACAGAACCTTTTATAGAACTCAACAAACGGGCGTGAGTTCTTGCACATGATGAACTACGTAAAGGATAGCTTTCCGCTATAAATCCGGCGTAACAAGTTACTTATATATTAGTATTAACATATAGAATTTCAGTTATTATTATAGTGAATCATTATATACAGATTTACTGAAGAAATGCATATATCACGTTTTTCATTTACATCACATTATATAATAAAAGACGATCCTTCAAAGTCAACTGTTGTTAAAGGTGCACATTTAAATGTGCAGTAACGATGGACCCATGTGTAATCTTGCATGTTCTCTACACAGTACTACTGCATTATACTTTAGTGCAGTTTTGGATCCAACATTTTTTCCAATAAATTTATTTAAAAAGTTTCAAGTAATAGCTTTCCTTTTGTTCCGGAAATTTGTGGCGACCGATCTTGAACTGTTTTGATAAATCCAATTTGTTCAATGAGGGGTGTCCATAAGTGACGTCCACAGTGGAAGGGAGGGAGGAGGTTACGACAAGTCGAACAAAGGGGAGAGTTGACGTCCATTTATTTCATTAAATTTTACACAGTTTATGCATTTTATTATATTTATTTCAAAATTTCTTGTATGTTTCGTTTATAAATGATAGATACCATAAGTAGAAAGTGATAAAGATTTTATGGAGGGTAGAGTTTGGTTGGATGTCCGAAGAAGGGAGGGGGCTACGGGAACTTAGACAAACTGGGACAAAAGGAGAAGAAAAAAATTTCAAGAAAAATGCGGACGTAATTTATGGACAGCCCTTGAGGGTCGACTCCCAAACTTCTAAATTTTTAATGATATCGATAAGAAAACTATAAAATAAATTTACAAACTCCAGATCACTGTTGCAAGCATTCTGATATTAAAGCTGTTAGGAACTTATTACATTAAATAATAGTGACATTAATACACTATTAATTTCACGGCGCGACGTGATGGTTGTGGAAACAAAAGTATTCATCTACAGTAGAGAGTCGTTAATCCGAACCCCGGTAATCCGAATCGCCGGTTATCGGAACGATTTTCAGTCTGACTGTGTCGTGCTGAATCGAACGTTTTTGATACTAGATTTATTCTAAAGTATAATTTTCATGTTTTTATATTCTTCAATATATTTATTTTGTTTGTACAAAATAAAGAAATAATTTTTAACGATACAATAGCCTCGACTATTATTATAAAAATTTTCGTTAGGCTTAAAATCGACGAAAATTCAACACGAAGCAACACGCAACGGAGAAAAATTTGAACATCGGACAGGTTAATATATTTTTTCGTACATAATCGGTTATCCGAACAACCCCTGTCCCCAATTGATTCAGATTAACGACTCTCTACTGTAATTTCATTAAATTTCTCGGTGCAATCAATCGGTGAACGGGAGCGTTTATCCTTTTTTGTTACACGAGTATATTTGGAATACAGAAACTTGCAAGTTTTCTATTTTCCTAGAGGAAAAACTTGCAAATTTTTATAAATCTAACAAAATACGACTAATTAATCAAAAGTAACAATAAAGTAGCAATAAGTAGCATAATAGGATTTATTTAGATGTTCTCTAGTTCAAAAATATGTCATCAGGAATGCGATATCTCTGAGTAGGAAAAAAAAAAAACAAAAAAAAGCAATTGCTGCCAAATCTGATCTCTAATGATATCTAACTTTATCAGAAAATTCGTTGAGTCAATATTTATTGTTTCAAACAGAACTTAAGTAAATGGAAACGCATATGCAATCGATGGAAATAAACAATTTTAACCAAGAGCAAATTTTCAAGCAACATTTCAAGATATTGACGCTGCAGAGTATTTACCGTGAAAATATTTAACTGTTGAAACATTATCAGCTATAATGACAGCTGAAATAGATCTAAAATATACCTGTGGAGAATTTTAAAATGTATAAGTGAAAGTTGTGAACTTATGAATAAAATGTATTCAAATGAAAAATTTGTTTCAATAAATTAAAGACATAAGCAGCTAAATCAATTAACAAAAAAAAAAGATGCTAATTACGCTAAAGGCAATGTATTGCTTTTACTTTTTGAATGTTTGTTCACCTTAAGTATTTTAAAAAAATATTTGAACAGGATTCATTAAATAATATGCAGAGCTATAACAAGCAGCGCCAAAAGTTGTGCAGCAGTCTACAAGATGTTTTCCATTAGTTGAACGTGTGAATGATTCAAGAATTAGTGGTAGGGATCGATCGATCGATCGATCACTCTGAGGGAAGCAACTTGTATACATACTAATAGTATTGACAATAAGTGAGGTTCTATAATGAAACTCGTTTCAATTTTATCAGCATATTTTAAGGAAAATAAATACATTACTAGTTTGGGAAGCGTTGATATAGAGGAGGGATGTCAAACTGGTGGCCCCGATGTGATTTTTCGTGGTCCGTGGCCACGATGCTCTGAAATTAAATAAAACGGCTTACAGATCAAGATTAACTGATAAACATCTATCTACCATAATGAAGATTGTTGTGTCTTTGAATCCAGATATTGGAAAACTAGGGAGGAGGAAGATAGCGCTGGCAAGTTTCTGCTGAAAACAATTTTAGTTTTATAAATATGTACATTAAATAAATGTTTAAATAAAAGCAATAATATAGCAATTACATATTGTTGAGTTTAATTCACTAAACTACATGATGAGTGTTAATTGCCCTATCTATATTCTCGCATTCTCACTTCAAGTTATAATTTTAAGAAAATTTGTAAATGTGATGTGGCCCGCATGAATCTTACCAGTTGCATTAATGGCCCGTTGTTTAAATGAGTTTGACACACGTGATATAGAGGAACCAACAAAATCATTTCTAGATATTGCCTATAATTATTAAAATCATATTTATGTAAAACAACATTTAGTATTGTTACATCAGATATCACATTTGAGATGAAGTAAATGAAAGAAAACATTTCAAACTTTCAGCTTGTTTTAAACCTTGGTAACTGCAGATAATCTGATTCACTTCAAATACATGGAGAAGGTAAATGCTTTTAACTTGGCACGTAACATCCTGAGATATGTGCAAAACTCTCGAGCATAGTTGTATGGTATAAGCCAACTTCACCTAATGATTGTGGTTTCATTGAATAACGTAACAACGGTAAACTTATCTCTACTTGACAACCATGCATGCCACAATTCAACAAGTGTCAGTTATCTTTATAAACATAACAATAATATAATATATAAATGATTTAAATGCTATATTTTGATGATTAATAAATTGTTAAGGCACTATATCATTGTTTTGTATCATCATTTCTAAAAATTTTAAAAATATTAAAAAATATACTGAAGACTTTTTACATTTTTTATTCAATATAGTGCTATAAGGATGCACATTTAAATAAGTAAAGATTTCTAATTAATTTCGAATGTGTTTGAATTCTAATTTATTACTTTTTGTACTAAAAAAAAGTAATGACTTATAATTTTATTATAGTTCGAATGGTTAAATATTTTTGAGAACGTGTTTCGATTTTGAAATTTAAATATAATTGTAATCTAATTATAAGTTAGTGATGATGATAAAACAAAATCTGTAGCATCAAATATATAAGAACATTTCTGTATTTTAATCATATTTGAACGATGTAAAATTTTAATGTTTAACACACAAACTTCACAATTACAAGGCGTACTTCTTAACATTCAAACTGTGATACGCATACTATTAATGACGGGGGAACCCAGACACATCTAAAAACAAAAAAATATATATATATGAATTCCTTCAGAATATTTTCTGCTACAAAAAATGTGTTTATTTTAGACATGAAATGAAAATCTCCGAAGTTTAAAGGAGAAAAAAATCATTATATAATTTATGACTTAATTTTATGTATTTAGAAAATGAGACTGGATGTGTGTATAAAGCCAAGGATCCTTAAGTGGGACGAAATAGTTAAAAGTATGGGGGAGACATTGTAACGTTAGACAATTATCTAAACGAGACACCGGTTTTGTTTTACATCGATTTCTTGGTAACTAGTAAATTTTATTATCCTTTTTACATCACTAAAATAATTATATTAATTGATACAGTATATTTTATTGACACAATAAAACTCATTGTTTTCCGTTACATAATATTAAGCTTAACCCAGCGTAATATTACACTTATTACTCAAGAAAGTTGATGCATTATTTCCATAAAATTCTCTTTAATATTACTTACTATCAAATTATTATAGCATATAAACAAATTTCTATTTATGTCAATGAGATTTAAACATCTACTTGTATAATACCTCATGAATTAAGATATGAAAATGCAGATGTAATAATAAATTTATAAATTGTTTAGATACTAAATTTAATGGTAGTTTAAAATAATTTTCGTATGATAATTGTAATTGGGAAATATTAATGACACTTCCGTTATCAATTAATTCCGATAATTTAAAAATTTATATACCGCTACTATTTTAAGCACGAAATATTTTGCTGATAAGTGACGCAATAAGTCTTCCAAAGTTTAGTAGAAATAAATTAGTACTTAATTGATCTGTAAATTTAAAATATTAAAAACAGGAATCGATTTGAAACGAATCTGAAACAATATAAGTCACGAAAACGGAAAATTTTGACAGTTAACCTTGACCTTAAGATCAAATTTCGTCTAACCTGAATACACATGGAAACTTTCCAAAACGTTCTCTTAAATTGTCAGACTAATTTCTTCCTATTATGGGGACAAGGCCTCATTAATTGTTGCTCCTACAGAAAAAAAGATTCACTATATTTCATTAATACTACACAGTATTAATAAATTTGTAAGTTTTAAGATCGGGATATAGTGTGTAACTGAAAGTAACTGATTTATATGCTATTGTAAATCTACCCATTTCCCTCCCCCTCCAAATTTATCAGCATCATATTGATAAATTACATAAAAAGCTGTTTAACCAATGACACAATCGCTAATCGTATGAATGAATAAATTCGCCAAATTATACAACTGCATGAAAACAGAGAGAGAATTACGATGAAACCTGCTACTTCACAATATTGTTCTATTATTATTAGATCTTAATATATATATATATATATATATATATATTATTTATTTATATATTTATTTATAAACAAGTATTGTGAAGAGAATAAGCAGAACTAAAGATTAAAACGTTTAATAATTTAAATACAAAGATATATATATTTTTAGATTCTGAACAATCAAGTAATAAAACTGATTTAAAAAAAAAAAGACAATAAAATTGTTCGGTTGTAACTCCTTCCCCGAGAAAACTAACTTTTAACAATAAAATCTTGTTTGGAGATTAGTAATATCAAACAAGATTTTATTTTTATAAAATATATTGGCAAAATAGGAGCTTCTGAGAAGAGCTTTCTCTCTCACAGTTCGGATTATGTATTAGTTGTTTTCAGAGTCAAGGCCAATACAATCCTGTTTTGCAAGACGAAGTCATTCCACTCTACTTCCAACTTTCTTTGCTTCTTCAAAACCTATTTTCAGTTTGGATCAAAATCGTATGAGGGAGTAGGTGTTTCAAAAGCAAGTATTTGTGTACAGGTAGAGTAGGGAGTTTTTCGCACTCGCGCATCCGATCTATTATTAAACGTTTGAGTTGTGATCTTATTTCGGTTCTTTTTTGTTATCAATTCAATTCCTAATAGTAGAAAATACACAAGTTTTTAACGAAAAACGAGTATTATCGTAATCGTAATTTCAAATAACTTAATAATGTGTAAATTTTTCATAATATATTTCTAAAATAATTTAAATATCTTTAAATTTACTTTAAAAAGTAAAGATATACACAGAACTTCTGTTGGTGAAATTGATTTATATAGACTAATCAAATATATTCTGTAATGTGGAATATTGTCTATTTAGAAAGTAAACAGTATGAACTTATCAATAACGTACAGATAAATTTAACTAATCAGTAATGATGAATGATAAATTTTTTCTGTTAGAGATAGAGGGGGATACAGAATTAATTCTGCAGATAGCTATTTTCATAATGTATTTTTTATCTCTCTCCCTACAGTTTAATAGTTTTCAAAAATGTGTGTGTTATTATTGAATTATTTAATATTTTTCAAATAAGAAAGTAATCTTAAATTGAAAAATAAATATATAATACCATGTAAGGAGAACTTAAAAATAAAACAACAATAAACTTTCTTTTATAAATACTAATTAAAATATTTATGCTATTATACAAAGTAATATAATTTCCCTAATTCTAAACCTTTTTACTCCTGTACCTTTTACATCAGTTGTAATTTCATAATGCTCAACCTTTAAGACATAAAACTTGATTTCAAGTATTATATTTATAAATATAAAATTTAATAATGAAGTACATTATTGTTTTGATTAAAACTTTTATTATTAATATATTTGGGTGTATTAACACTAAATAATAAATAAATATATATGAATATCAAATATTAATGTTGATTCATCCTATAAACAGAAAATTTTCTACAGTAATATTTAACCAATTATGAACATTATAACATTACAAATTGAGAAAAATCAAAAGAATACATAATCTTTCAATAATAAAATTATTCAAAACAATTAATTTAGATTACTAAAAGAAAACTTTTAAAACTAAAATAAGTAAGAAATGAAGTGTTTCAATTAAAAACTATTTGCAATATGTCATATAATATTCATCTTACCATCAAATCACATAATTTTAAGCATGAATGTTTCTTAGTTTATTACATATTGTTAGGTATTCTGTGTAATATGTATTTCACTTATTAACACAAAAACTACAGAAATAATATAGTCAAATAAAAAATTGATTTTAGGTATAATTTTCCTTTCAGCATTTAAAATGAAACAAATATAAATGAGAAAAACATTTTCTTCTTTTAATATTAAATATTGGATTAAGACATTTCTGAGTGTGTTTATAATTTAATATTGAATTTTTACACTTTTTAATTAATAAACTTTGTATACCTAGGATCTTGTATCATCAAACAACTCTATATACTCAGGACTGCCCACTCTACCCTTAGGTAGCCCTTCCTTTTGCCCTTATTTTTCTTTTGAACAAATGAAATATGTAGAATATTTCTTTATTGATAAAAAACAGTCTTAAATTTTATTTTCAGTCACTTTATTCTGCTAGTAAAAATAACATTAAGTAAAGGTTTTTTTCTTCAAATAGTGAGACTAATGATCTTTATTTCATCTTCCTTAATTATCCACAATGAACAGAGACCAAGATTAAAACAATTCACTTTATTCACTAATTTAACTATGCATTTTGGATTGGTAAGTATTATCCAATCCCTATTCAGGGTCACGGCTTCAGTGTCTAAGGTTTTGGGTCTCTCTTCTTCTGTTTATTAAGGATAATTAAGAAAGACATGATAAAGATCACTAGTCTCAGTATTAGAAGAAAAAACCTTTACTTATAATTATATCCATTCTATTTTAATAATTTTATTAAACAGTTTAAAAATAACATTAATTTACAGAAGTAGAACCACTAAGGTCCCCTAAGTTTCTCTGAAACAAGAGAAAAGTTCCTCTCCTCTCGATGACCATGACTGATTTTGTATAATCAAATGAGCAATCATTATTGTGACATTAAAAATTGCAGCCTGGCATTGTGAGTGTCATATTTTTAACTTATTTCGTTTAAAATATATGCTCTCCACCTCAAATTAGTATTGTAGTGTCTTGCCCCTGTACATCATACTTTTCCTTTAATAATAGATTGTGATGGTCATCTATCTAACTGCTTTCAGGGAAAAATTTTTGAATTGAAATAACACGACTTCCAGTTTGCATCAAATGTTCATATATAGTTAATTGGGGCCTTCTGCTCCTAAGATTTCCATATCTGGACTCATCTTTCATCTATCCAATTCTGTTCTTGAGATTAAGGAAAGACAAACAAGACAGTCAACAGTAGGAATTTATAGGTTTACAATTTTCTCAAATTGCAGCCCAATAAAGTCAAAACATGTTGAACAGAATACAACTCAAATATTTAGAATGTACCAATTACAGAATCCTACCAGATAAAATCTTACTGGATACTGCACACACTATTTTAAGAATTTTGATTCAGATACACTTTTAGCTGTAGCTAAAACTTGTCATATTTTAAATTACAGGTAGCATACCAAAACAGGATCTTATCATTCATCCTAGTTTCCTATCAAAGGAAATGATATGTAGTGTTCACTTTAACATTTTTCCAGGCAGAAAAGAGGTCTCTCAGCATTGCACAAGTATATGCTTATGATTCTTGTTCCACTCCCATGTTTACAATAAAATAAATTAATTCATTCAAAAAAAGGTCATGTTTACATTGAATGGTAGTTCCATAGCAATACATATATTTTTCCCTATCTCCAAATGTAAAGGTAACTAATAGAAATCATTTTAGCATAACATGCAAATAATCTCTGATTGTAAAGGATAAAAAAACCAACATCGTATAAAATTATATAACAGTTAGCTTTATTTTGATATAGTATATGTTCAAAACATCTTGGACTTTGTGTAGCTGGAAAGCATTTAGGGAATCTACTTACTTGCTTCTAATGCAGTTCACTTGTTTCCTCAAAGTATAATCATTTCATGGGACAGTATATGGTGATAAGCCTCAAAAAGATTACTTCATCTAAGCTAACACTTTTTTGGCCAGTCTGGCATTTTTAATAGACCCCGTGTAAAAGTCAACCCTAGTATTTCACATACAATAGGTCAACATTTGCCGGAATTTTTTCATTGAGAACAAACATGATAATTAAATATAAAAATTCATGTAATTCCAGTTTCATAATTTTAAAAAACTGTTACAGAAAATAGACTGCTTTTTTCTGCAACTTTTACTATCATACCTGAAGTATGGAAGCTGATTAGAATTTAAATCTACTTCTGAAGTCATACTTCAATTCCCTTGGCATGATAAATTACTGCATTGCTTCCTAGCTGGAAGAATATCCTGTGTTATTAAAAAATGAATAGCTGCATCTTTACTTGTAAAGAAATCACTTGATTATTTTATTTTCATGTGGATAAAAAAATTTTAAAATTTTGCTATAGAAAACGGGCCCCAACTTAGGGGGTCCGTTTTCCATAGGAGCACCAAATTGGTAATATAACTGTAATTCATTGTGTTTTTGTTTTTATTCATTTAGAGATTGGTTGGGCTTCTGCTACTGATTTGGTACTTTGGATTCTAGGTTGAATTTCAGCCTCTTAAAAGTAGTATCCATGTAAAAAAACATAAATTTTACCTTAAAAAATGGCCTAAAAAATTAGACTTTTACATGAATATATACAGTAGTTCAAACTAATTTAGGCATGTTTTTTATAAGCAAAAAACAATAAATGCAATATAAATGAAGGAAAAGTGATAGTTATACACATTATCCTGATATTCTTATTTGCATGCTGTTTTCAATAAACTGCCACCCTCACCTTTTCACCATGGTCTGAAAACCAACAGTAACAATTTAAAGGTTGATTGCAACAGGTTAATAAAACTATTACATATAAATATCTAAGATTTTTATCATATTTGGAATCAATTAAAAAACTCAAAACATCATGAATATAAGTAACATAAAATTATGTATTTATTTAAATAATAAATTTAAAACAGTTGAACATGTTAACCACTAGGAAAAAATAAGGCATTGCAAGGAGGACAATTATAAAACAAGTGGACAAAATTTTATTACTAGAATTAAATCACATTTAGAGTATGTGTTCAATATAGGATCCTTCTCTGTTGACAAGTTGCAATTGTAAAACTTATCTGCTGCATGTAACGTTTCAGGAGGAATCTGAGAGACATGCTGCACCGTATTGGCCTTCAACTCCAGGATGGATTGCATATACCTGATAAACAATTTATCAAATATCCCAACAACTAGAAACATACATTTTCAACTTAACAATGTCAAATTTTCTGTTGTTGGTAAAAATTTCAACTAGTTTTCTCACCATAAATCTCTTCCCCACGATCTGCATCGCATATGTACAGTTTCATTCAATTTGGTTCAGTAGATGTGTCTGAGTACTGTTAGTTTCATTCTAATCACTCTGTATATTTATATATATCCTACATTGATGTATTAATACAAATAAAGAAGTCAGAATCAAACTGTGGACTGACAGCTATATTCACCAACAGAGTTGAGAGTTGAAATTAAAATTTACCAATGTTTATAAAACTGTTTACTAATCATAATTTATAATTTCAGGAATATAAGAAAAAATTTTCTTGTACTTTCTTTAAATATTTTTTTCAAGCATCTTTGATAATACTTTTTTTTGTCTGAGGATATATTGAAAAATGAAATTTGAATATACTTTATACAGTAGTTTAATGTTTATTATTAACAAAACAGAAGAGATCCATAAAAATTTCTGATGTTATGAACAGTATTCAATAAATAAGTAATTATAAATTTTATCATTTATTATGTTTGAATGAAGGAAGTAAATATCTTTATTCCTAAATAGCAAATAGCTAGCCAATTAACAGATTGATCTAATAATGTGAACATATTATATCCTTTTTATGACACATTTTAGACAAAAGCAAATTACTAGACTATAGAAAAAAATTTATACATTTCATTTAAATTTTAATGGTAATTCTTAATAAATTTTAGAATGTGAGGAAGGTAAGAAAGTGAAATGGAAATAATTTATTTGTAAACAAACTTCTTTATAAATTATTCAGATAATATGCTACACACTTTATATGATGATGATTCCTTTATTGAATCTAATCAAAAAGTCAAAAGATCAATTTTTGATATGATAATATACAATATTAATCAAGAAAACCCTATTTAAAGAAATACTATTTCATATTATTTAGAAATATTCATTAATGTTTTTTGCAGTTAATGGAATATTCAAGCAATATCTAATTAAAAATTGAATAAACTGGAAATTTTTAAAATCCATTTACAAGATGACTCAACATAAAGACAAATCATTATTATTTTTTACATTAAAAAAATTGTTTAAAATTATTACAAGCAGAATTTATGAGAAATATACAAATATTCTTATACATTAAATATTACATATAGTAAATTTATTATAATTTTTGTTAACATTTCATACATATATCAAATTTCATTTATTTTTGTGTTTCATCTTTATATTATATATGAAATTGTAACTAGGTTCCGGTAGAGAAACTTCACTGATTTCGGCATTAAACTATTTCTTTTTTATTATCACTAGCACTTTCGACGAGTTTATAATCGTCGTCTTCAGGTGAAACGAATTATTTTTAAAAAAAAGAGGGATGATTCCGAGGATAGAAAAATCCTTTTTAGCCAAGCTAATCAGGAACAAACGTAAGTGCCTCGCGGAGGCAGAACTACAAAAGTATGAGATGCATCTACAATTCTCTAAACGTGTGACCCTTCTACGCTATATGTTCAACTAGGAAAAATATAGTGTGTAGCATCTAATTCTACGCAGGCGATAAGAAAGAAGTTGAGCAAAAAAATTCAGTGGTTAATGTGCTCATCACGCACACAAGAAAGGGTGCTAGCAACCACTCCATATTACAATTATGCAGAAGAGGATGTGCCTGTCGAAGTGCACAATGTCCTACAAAGGGGACCCAAGTACATTTCTCCCCCCAACAACACCGACCTTAACCGTTTAGTGCCAGCTGCTTTAGCAGCATTGAAGTCCTGCCAGACAGCAACCAAGCATTCACAAATGGAGTTAGAAATCGTCACAAAACTTGCGGCGGTGAAGCAAATATCTGGTGCGCCTAAGCGTTACATGAACCAAAAAGTAGTAACGCAATTCCTAGCTAGGAATGACTTGAGGCTATTAATTTCTGACAAGGACAAATGATTTGTTCTGTGCAGGGAGGATGATTTTATTACTAGAGCCAATGAGTTCATATCACAATCATACTCGCAGGTAATAAATGACGACCCGACGCCAACAGTACTGCAAAGAGCAAGAAAAATAATAGCATTACCAGGAGTAGCCTCGACCCTAACTGCGTGCCTCGATCCTCCCACAAACGTAGCATGCTCTAGACTATTTTTCCAACCAAAAACGCACAAAACAAACTGGCCGTTACGTCCACTGGTAAATAAGAGATCACATCCTACATGTTACCTAAAAAAGGCGCTCGCAAAGTTCTTGCGTGAACTCCTTCCAGATTCACCGTACGTTACCCCATCATCTGTGGCTGCCAAGTCCGCCATTGTTTCCAGCATAAGTAGAACGCACCAATGCTCCTATACTCTTTACAAATTGGATGTGGTGTCATTAAACCCATCTGTGCCTGTCTTCGAGGCTGTAATGCTTGCCAACGCCTTGATCATCAGAAAAGGTTTTAACATACAACAGGTGCTAGACATACGTGACACCCTAACTTTCATCACCGAGCACAACTATTTCCTTTTCAACAAGAACATCTACTTGCAAAAGCGAGGAGTTCCTATGGGCTCCCCACTATCTGCAGTCATAGCTGAGCTCATTATGAGAGAAATCGAGCGTAGAGTCTTCCACTCCCCTCTTGCCATCAGTTATCCGTCACTGTATCTGCACTATGTCGACGATATCTTAATAATATGGGAGAATACAGAGGAGGAATTTTTCAAATTTGTGCAGCAACTAGCAAGCATATACCCCACGATCAGTTTCACCTGGGAGAAAGAGCAGGATGAATCAATACCATTCTTGGATTTGTGCATAAAAAAGTCAGTTGAGGGGCCGCAGTTTGCAGTTCATCACAAATCTAACGAGTTACCGTCTATTATCCCAGCAGATGCTTTCCAACCGTCGAGATATATCAATGCCTCCATTGCTGCACTTGTTAGAAGGGCGCTATTACTTCCGTCGATGCAGATAGCAATAAAAAGTGAATTAGACATCGTCAGAGTGGCGGTATCTCGTGCAGGATTCACGCGTGGCAAATATGAGCATGTACTCCGCAAGGTAAAGAAGTCCCTATTCTCACGTACCACGCTGCATGAAAAAGAAAAAACATCCACGATCCAGATTCCGTTTCCGTATCTCGGACCACCCTCTATACGCATCAGTCATATCTTTCAGCGGTACAACTACAATCTACCTATAACCCCTCTACCAAACCTACGTAGGTGCATCTGTAATGATCATGACAAGCTAACCACTTTAGAAAAATCAGGAGTCTACGCAATACACCTAGAAAATCCGGAAACAGGAGCTAGCACAAGATATATAGGAGCAACAACAAGAATGCTCGCCTCCCGTCTAGCAGAGCATCAGGATGATGTAGCCAAGGGAAAATATACTACAGAGCTCGCTAAAAAAGTTCTCAAGCAAGGCTACAACCCCCTGTGGTCCAAAACGGAAATAATAAAATGTTGCAACAATCGAAGGCTTGTACTCATCTGGGAAGCGCTACTCACAGCTACTACGGAAGCATGTAATGTCCCCACTCTAGATCTACCCGGAGTGTGGGTAGCATTATATCAGCGCTTAAACAACGAAACGCTCCTAACATCGTATCGCCATTGCGGTGTCAATTCCACGCATGCGCCGCCCGCACCGTAGATTTAAGAATTCGAACATGCCAACATCTTTTTGCACGTTCGTAACGGAATTACCGGATGCCTGTTTTTGAATTCAAAAATTCTGTTCTCCTTAGAACATTCTGCACGTTTGTTTTTAAAAATAATTCGTTTCACCTGAAGACGACGATTATAAACTCGTCGAAAGTGCTAGTGATAATAAAAAAGAAATAGTTTAACGCCGAAATCAGTGAAGTTTCTCTACCGGAACCCAGTTAAAACTTGGCATGAGTTCTCAACTTTATTTTACTTAATGAAATTGTAAATTAAAACTTTATAAACTTGAGGAATTATTTATTGTAACATCATCAAAATAATAAATAAATTAAAAATATGATTAAAAATTGCAGCCCGGCATTGTGACATGACATCATCACAATGCTGGGCTGCAACTTTTAATCATATTTTTAATTTATTTAATTTAAAATATATGCTCTCCACCTCAAATTAGTACTGTAGTGTCTTTCCCCTGTACATCATACTTTTCTGTTGGCAATGGAATTGTGTTGGTAATCTAACTAATTACTTTCAGGGAAAATTTTTGGATTGAAATAATGTGACTTTCAGCTTGCATTGGAAGTTCATATATAGTTAATTGGGGCCTCCTGCTCCTAAGCCTTCCAAATCTGGTCTTCAACTTCATTTATCTAACAGTGTTCTCGAAATTAAGGAAAGACAGACATACGGACAGATGACAGTGGGAATTTATGGGTCTACAATTTTTTTCAAATTGCAGCCCAATAAATTAACTCCCAATCCAATAATTACTAAAAATTGAATTTCTTCAAATTGTAAATTTTAATTTGATGATAATTCATACATTTATAATCAATTTAATTCACATTTGGATTGCCAACTGCCTCCATTGAGTACAGTTTTAATTGTTTGTTCGATTTTACTTATTATCTCTGAAATATTACTGGTAGATAATGTTCCAACATTTTATTTTCTTATTCTAAAATAATAATTTTATCTTTATACTTAGTAACCAGAGTAACAGAATGAGTAAGACACTACTATTTAATCAGAGTCAACAAGCAAATAAAATTTAGGGACTTGATTAGGGTGGCATTGTGCAATAATAATTCTAACTTTGAATTTAAAACCATATTTTTTGTCTTTTTAATGTTTTATAATCTACAATTATTCAACAAATATATATAACAAACTACTTTGTTATAAATATCCTCTATTGTACAATGTGTGTGTAATGTCCTCTTTTGTACAAGTTGGAACTCTAATTCTATATGAATTAATAAACTATTTAAACATTGACATTTAATTTAAAGTATACCTAATCAGGGTGCACAACTGCCTCATGATTATTATCTAAAAAGTATAAAATGTTTTCTTAAAAAGCTGTCTTATAGTTATCACAAAGTGAAAAATCTTTTCTTAAATAAAAATTTTAAAAAATCCAAGACAAACTTAAGGACTTAATACAAAATATTTTGAAGTCTTCTAAGCATCCATTCACAACCATCAGAATACAGTTAACATTAGTGGTGTTGGCTTTTCTTTACACACTCTTCTCCGTCTACATTTATACAGTATTATACAAATTGTTTTTAAGTCTCTCTGTCATTGAATTCTTGTAAAAGTTTCTTTGTTAAATAAAAATTAAAAATCCAAGAAAAATACATTGGAAAAATTACAAAACTAAAGACTAAACCAAGCAAAGAGACTAAAAGATTTTTGCTTGATTTAATCAAGAAATTATCTCTTGAAATTTTTAACTCTTTCCAAATGGTCTATATAATAAAATGATTAAATCATATAATTCTCCAAGCTCAAATTATCAATTAATAATTAAATGATACCGTACAATATGAATCCAGTGGTATCATTTGATGATTAAAAATCTCCATGAAAATTCACTAACAGATACTTAATGCAATATTAAAAAATATTATCATCTTAAAAATATATATCTTTTGTTATGCATATATTAAACACTAAAAATGTTAAAAGAAGCATTAACAGATTCAAAAGACAAAAGCTTTAAATATAAAAATTTATTTACTAATTTGAAAATCGTTAAAGTTTAATGTTTTCTATTATGGTCTTTGTCATCTAAAATTAAAGCTATGGAGTCAGTAAGAAATGCTTTGACTTACACTCCAACTCTGATTCTTCATTTTATCCTCCTCACAGTTGTGTTCACCAATAAAGAGTTCACAGTTAAAGTCAATCAATCAGCATTCATTTTACTTTAAGTATGCGAGTTCTGATTGGTAAATTTGACTTTAACTTCAATTCTTTGTTGGTTAATACAATTATCAGTCCTCACCTCAATTTTGATTTTTTTATTTATATATCAATATAGGATATAAATACTAAATATACTAATTATATTCTTTTTATAATCAATTGAATGCATGTAACATATAAGGCATTTCATCACTGTCAATGTGAATCATCAGATTATTTTATAGAACCATAACCTGTTAAAGTTCAGAATTGATCCATTTTTACTGACTCCAACTCTAACTTCAATAACTAAAGAATTGCTTTCAACTGCTGAAACAAGCAGTTCTGCTTGCTTTTAAAGATGAAATTACAACATATGCCAGGTACATGGATGACATCCTGATTATATGGAAATAAAAACCAGATGCAACAGCCTTCCTAAGGATATATGAAGCGTGCAATGCCATAAGGTTGTAAATGCCAAAAAACAAATTTTTCAGGAGAGAGAAAAAACACTTTTTCTAATGAACAAACTTTAATCAAATGCTAGAAAAATTATTTTAATAATTTATAGTTTGGAATAAAACATTGGGTTTAATTTCAAACACCTATGAATAATAGTAAGGAAAGAAAAAAAGTTTAAAAACAGGGTTAGAGCCATAACGTTGTAAATGCCAAAATTGTGCAAGTGCATAAAGTTGTAAATGCCAAAAACGATTGCAGTCATAAAATTAATGTTTCTACAGCTGAAAAACAGTTTTGAATACCAAAAACTTACATTTAAATTATTAAACACAATTTACAAATTCAATATCAATTTTAACATTAAAAACTGACAATAATCTATTAATGACTTGAACTGGGCTGTAATCTTTATCAATAAGGTATTAATTTAGTGTAATAAAAGTTAAAACATATTTAAAAACTTCAAATTTGAAAGATTAATGGAAGTCCAAATATCATTTTGAAATATCAAATAATAAAGTGACAGGTTAACTATTAATAAACTGGCATTTAGTTATCCGGTTCTGCTAGCATCTCCTTGAAATAGGTTTGTGTTATTGGATTTAAAAATGGTATCATTTTACCAATGTCAGGTTTCTTCTTTTGAGGAATCCCAAAATGGGAGCGAGCAAGAGGAAGTGAAAGATTTTTGAAATCATCAATGCTAACTCCATCTTTCATGAAATTTCTCAAATACGATGCAGGTAAAAGGGTTTTTGGTCCCTGCACTTTTAATGATGTCCACAAGATTCTTTAGTGTGTAGGCTTTGCATTTTTTCCTCCGTTTTTCAATTAGAGCAAAGTCTCGATCACAGCTGAGAAATGTGTGACCCTTTACAGGGTATTTGTGTGTTATTTCTGAAAATACATTATTGGCCAATAACACCAGATACATGGCTATCACGTATTGATTTTTGTTTTGACCAACACAATTGTCTGTCCACAAAGTCAGCTTCTTTCGGTCACCAATAGCAGCCTCAGTAGTAATATAATGGTATATACAGGATGATATTTCCAAAGACTCCTCTTCCTCCAAAATTCTCACTCCACAAACACATGCATCCTTTCTCTTTAATTGAATCGTGAATTCCAAGTTGTAGCATGCCAATTGTTGAGCATAATACATTTCAGTGTGTGTTAATTGGTATATACATTTGCTGCTGCAAGTCAAAAGATATAACATACAAATCTGAGGTTTTAGCATTTTTTGTGTCATCAGACATGTCTTTTGTGGTTACTTCAGCTCTGTAATGATGTAATTCCAGTTCTGTTTTTGCTGATGCATCACCAGCTTTTATTCGTACATCAAGGCGGTCACAAGTTGAGCAAGTGTCCATGCGAGGTCTTTGAAAAGACAGATTGAATTTGGTCAGGAAAATTTCATTGTACCATTGTCGAGTAACTGGGGCTTTGCTCCCAGCATACTGTTGACAATATTTCTCAAGGAAGGCTCTATACATTCTGCTAACATTGAGATCAGGTGATAAGTACATTTTATCTGTACTTTTGGCTCGAGCATAATGACTTTCTTCACTTGGAAAACTCTTAATGTGCTCAATTATTTTTTCCGTCCACAACTGCTTTTCAGTACATTTTCGCTGGCCTCCTCTTTGATCAGTAGCATCCATTTTTCCTTCCAAAATCTTTTCTCTAATCAACTGAATTCTTCTTGCAGTAACCCCGAATGTATTACACAAAGTCTTAAGACAAACTCTTATTTCACTTCCACCGGGAAGAAGCAAATGATAACTGAAAGAGTGTTGCCTTCTACTTCCAGAAGGATGGTGGTACTTCCCATATTGTCTCCTTTTTATCATCTAGGGATGAACAAGTCTTTGAAGATAACTCTGTTGCTTATTGTAGTCAGCCAGTTCATAAAATTGTTGGAAGAGTTCCTGACGGTAAGCCAACGTTACGTTTTTGCAAGCGAAGGAACACTTGCATGTCACCTGTAACGTAAACAAAAAGTTTGACAAACTTGTTGGAAACAGTCATATACAAGTTGTTCACCCATTCATTGACACAATAACTATCCATATCTTGCAAATCTCAAATCTACGTCTATATTTTTGAAGTATTAAGTCTTTTACTTACCCCTGTTGGTGGATCCTTTCTCGGATTAACTTTCTGTGATATGGGAGAAATGTACTCTAAGCCACTATTTTTTTGTTTCTTTCGAATGTTCTTCTTCCATTTTTCTGCACATTTCTTTCTTCTTTTAGGTATTTCATACTTTAAGGAATTCATTTCACTCGTAAAAAACTCACTGTGTTACAAATTGGAATAACAAAATGATGTAAAAGTAAACCGTAACATTTTACGCGCCAAAAGTCACGTGGCTTGCACTTTGGCGCTTAAAACGTTATGGCTTGCACATAACGTCATCTTCAAAATATAGCCACTTAGAGCGCCACAATCGCCACAATATTTTTTTGTAGGAAAAAACATTGCATTTAAAATTCATTTCTTCAATAAAACGAATTTTGAGAAAAATGGCATTTACAACCTTATGGCATTGCACGCTTCATATATATGTTATCAGCAAAACCCAATTTTATGCCAAACTAGTTTTGCCTAGGCCAAACTAGTTTGGCGTAAGTGTGTCAGGCCAAACTAGTTTAGAATTATTATTCAAGTACGAGGCGTGTTTTTAAAGTAAGTACCGTTTTGAAATATAAAAAAAAAACAAGCAAACATTTTTAACAAAATTTTTATTTATGTGAAAGCCCATATTTTCCACTACTTTTCTACATAATTCCCATTAATATTGAGACACTTATCGTATCATGGGACCAGCTTTTGTATTCCATCCTCAAAGAATGTTGCTGCCTGATGAGACAACCACTGCAGAACGGTCGTTTTGACTTTGTTGCGATTGTTATGGCGCTGCCCTGCCAGATGCTTCTTCAAATGCAGAAACAAATGATAGTCACTTGGCGCTAGGTCGGGACTCTATGGAGGGTGGTCTAATTGTTCCCAGCCAAATGATGTGATTAGGTCTTGAGTTTGATTTGCCGTATGTGGACGAGCATTATCGTGGAGCAAAACGACACCCTTGCTCAGTAAACCCCGCCTTTTGTTTTGTACTGCACGGTGTAGTTTTTTTAAAGTCTCACAGTATGCAGCTGAATTGATCGTTTCACCATGAGGCAAAACATCAACAAGCAACACTCTGTATCTGTCCCAAAACACCGTGCACATGATTTTCTGAGCAGAAATTGTTTGCTTGAACTTGACTTTCCTTGGAGATGATGAATGTCGCCATTCCATGGATTGTTGCTTCGATTCCGGTGTAATGTAAACTACCCACGTTTCATCGCCTGTAACAATACTGCTTAAAAAATCATCTCCCTCGTCACTGTAGCGCTCAAGAAAAGTCAGTGCACTGGCCAAACGTTTGGTTTTGTGCTCCTCCGTCAACATTTTCGGCACCCAACGGGAACACAACTTCCGATAATTTAATCGTCCGGTCACAATTTCATAGAGAACACTTCTTGAAACTACAGGAAACTCTTTAGATAAAGATAAAATCGTGAATCGTATGTTCTCTTTCACTCTACAGTCCACTTTTTCAATCAAATCGTCGATAATGACTGAAGGTCGCCCACTTCGTTCCTCATCGTGAATGTTTTTGCAGCCATTACTAAAGGCCCTAACCCATTTTCATACCATTCCATCACTCATAACGCTTTCACCATAAACTTCACTGATTTGGCGATGAATTTCAGCCGCTTTCGAGCCTTTAGCACTGAGAAAACGAATAACAGCACGCACTTCGCAGTCGGCGGGATTCTCAATGAGCGGCGGCATTTCAATAACACACAAACAACAGTAAACACAGTCGACTGGTTCCATAATGGCGTTTGTGGCTTCCCAACAGATGTAGGTACACAGCGTGCATGCACTAAGTGCTGACTGCAGCGCTCCAGCGGCGTTATATTAAAACGGTACTTACTTTAAAAACACGCCTCGTACATTAATGGTTAAATATATTAATGGTTAATTTAAGTTCATCACAAGTAAGTTCATTTTTAATTTTAGTTTGATTTTAAAAGTTATTTTTATTATTTCCTTTGAATTTTTGAAAATATTTTCAAAAGTTAATTACCTTTAAAAGTGCATGGCTTAATAAAAAAATACAAATTGATAAGTACTGATTAGCTTATTTTTATTTTATAGTTTTGTACAAGTGTTGTGTCACTTCTAATCAATATCATTTTTGGTTAATGTTACCCTGGGTATCGAAGATGGCGGCTTGTCTCCGATTCCAGCAATCAGAAGACAGGGAACAGTGGGGACGCACGTTCTAACCTAACCTAACCTATTCTAATAATTTGGTTGCTAATAATTATGGTAATTTATTAGAATAGGTTAGGTCAGGTTAGAACGTGCGTCCCCACTGTTCCCTGTCTTCTGATCGCTGGAATCGGAGACAAGCCGCCATCTTCGATACCCAGGGTAACATCAACCCCATTTTTTATAATTAAGTAGACTATGTTTGAATAAATATTGTTCATCTAATTGATTGCCTTTTAATTTTATTTTAACTATTAATATATTTAACCATTAATATACTTGAATAATTCTAAACTAGTTTGGCCTGACACGCTTACGCCAAACTAGTTTGGCCTAGGCAAAACTAGTTTGGCGTAAAATTGGGTTTTGCCGGTAACATATATATAAACATCACAAAACCCAATGTATTAATACTAAACCAAATAATCACCGTAATTAATAGGGCTATTTTTGCTACTATTAATAATTAGATACTAAGTAATTCTTTTCTTCCAGACTGTTCTAAAAATTTTTTATAAATATTAAATTATTATAATTATTAATTTTGATAAAAGATGACACCTAACGTCTCTCTCTAATATCAAATTACAGAGGTGCCTCATATAATGTACTTAATCTGTTTCAGCTGCACGTCCATTAAGTGAAAAGTTCATTGTACGAAATGCATTTTTCCATAGAAATACATGTTAAAACATCTAATTCATTCTGCAGCATAAAATAACCACACTGTACCATTTAAAAAAATGAAAATGGAGCAGTCACCAATTATGCCAGGTAGTCATATGTTGTGAGGAGAAGGTGGAGGAACACTTTCTTCACACATTCATACAGACACACAATTTTTACACATTGCAGCAGGTCTCTTTTTATTGTTTTTTAATCAGAGTGAGATTCAGGAGAGGCTACTGGGGCTTGCAGGGTCAACTCCTCTTGTTCCATCCTTTGTTTTTGACAGCTGGCTTCTTGAAAAACATGTTCAAGTTGGTCTGTTTCTCTCTTCTCCAACACCTGTCAGAAATGATGGGCAAGGGTGTATTGTAGAGATCATTGATCCTGTTGGCCTCAGCTGTGTTTGGATAGTGAGTGTTGGTAAACTCCTGAAACTCTCCCCCATTTGACAAGAAAGTCCTTGATGGCAGCAGTTGAAATTGGTTGATTGGATAGCTCCTTGTTATGAGATGAAGCTTCCCTTTGAGCTTCATCATGTTCCTGGGTGAGAAGTGCTTGGAGTTCTTCAGTTGTCAGCTCTTCTTGGTGTTCTTCAATGAGCTCCTCTACATCCTCCACCTCCAATTCCAACTCTTGGGCCGTCGAGATAATCTCCTGCACTACTTATGTATCCTCAGCTGATTCTTCCTGGGTCCATTCAAGAACAAGCCTCTTCCAGGCTGAATTGAGGGTCTTCTGCGTGATTTCTCCCAGGCCTTCTGGATGAGTCTGATTGCCACAAGAACATCAAACTTCTCTTTCCAGAACTTTTGGACAGTCATGTCTCCACAAAGCTGACATTCTTCAAACACCTTCATGAAGAGAGCTCCAGAGTACAGATTTTAAAGTTGGCAATGACTTGCTGATTCATTGGCTAAAGGATGGCAGTGGTGTTTGCTGGCAGATACTGCACCTTGATGAAAGGATAGCTTTCTTCCAGGATCTCCTCCAGGCATTTTAGGTGACCAGGGGCTTTGTCCAGTATCAGCAGGGCTTTGAGCGGCAGCTCTTTCAAAGGCTCCCAAAATGCCTATTTCAAAGGAGCTATTCTGGGAAGCCAAGAAGGGGAAAACATCTAAAAATAGCAGATTGTCATTGGCAATGGCAAAAGAGTAGAAACATCATTTGCACTTGTTCACAGAAAGTCCATTGTTCGCAACCAGTCCGTTCCTCAAGTCACGTAATGTCAAACAGAAAGTTCGTTGTTCGCAACGTCCATTATTCGAGGCGTACATTATACGAGGCATCACTGTATTTAGTATCTAATTACTAATAGTAGCAAAAAATAGCCCAATTAATTATGGCAATCATTTGGCTTCCTGTGAAAATTTAATGGTAACTCATATGGCTTCTCCTGG
Organism: Centruroides vittatus; assembly: GCF_030686945.1. Classification (NCBI taxonomy): domain Eukaryota; kingdom Metazoa; phylum Arthropoda; class Arachnida; order Scorpiones; family Buthidae; genus Centruroides; species Centruroides vittatus. Next base: position 773,355 of record NW_027122270.1, read on the forward strand.
AAGGTAGAATAGGAGAGTTTCTCACAGGTGCACTTTCTGGATGTACAAATTATACTACACCAAGAACAACTACTAACGAAAGTATTCTGTAAGTTTTTATAGTCTGATCTTCATCCTGGCACATTTGCATGGCATCTTTGCTTATAAGGTGGTGGCATTTGGGATCCTAGTTAAAAGAGCCTTCATGCATTGTTCTACCACAAAGAATAGGGAAGAAGAGCTTGAATATATTTTGAAATTAGTCAAACTGCATGGCTACCAGGCTAAACTAATTAAAGGACTCATTCCTGCCACAGTATACTGGCTGAGCAATCACACTCCAATGACAGGCCTTTTATAGTGATCACATGTAATAAGACACTTCACTCCTTCTACAAAGAGATAATCCAATGAATTAATACAAGGATTGCCTTTAAAAGAATTTCTATGATCTTTTCGATGCTTAGAAATGAAAAGGACTGAGCCAAAAAATCCCCTTACCAGGTGTCTATAGCATACCTCATTTGAACCACAGCGTACACTGCTCATTTGAATACATAAGTGCTACAACTAGGTCTCCAGGCAAGGATTAAAAAGCACAAATACACCCTTAAAAAAACTTTCCAGTACTGCCCTTGTGCCTATGCCTTGGACAGTGACGTACAAGCGAGCTTAGAAAATACACACCTTTTACACCATGCTATGGACCCACACCAACTAAAATATCTTGAAAAACTTGAGATGTACAAAGTCTTCCCAAAGGGAACAGCAATTAATTATAAAGAAATAGACTCAATCTTGTCAGCCTGGAAAGTGTTATTTGAAATTCTGTAACCAGCTGTAGCAATAATCCTGTAATAGTCATGTACAGTACATACTCTGTTGTGTTTACTAAATTTTAAATTAAAGTGTTCTGTTCCAGTTTTCAACCTACTGTTCTATTTCTATATTCTCTTCATTGAACCCATGCCTATTGTATAAAGAAAAAAATGTTTATGTAAAAGATTTATAGTTTTTCTGGTTTTTTCTGGTGTGTTTGGTGAGCTTTACTTATAGTTTCAATCAGTATTTCTGCATCTCTCTTTATTATATAGAAACTAAAGTTTACTGTACTAGTTTAATTCTAAACATTAAAGCATTTTTCTTCTTTCTTATCTTTTGTATTTAGACTACTGTAATTTCATGTAGATAACTCTCATGTTATTCTTTGTTTTAAAGATAATTTGAAAGGGGTACAGGGTTATACAATGGAATAGATTGTAATTTCAGTTTAAACTGGATGTATAAACATAAGCAATTTTCTTTTGTACTAAAACTGGGTATACTTGAAAATTCTAAAAACCTATAATCCAGCAATTTTTTAAATACATGCTAATGTTTTCGCCCTTGTTGAATGGGTATCATCAGGCAAACTAATCCCTGGCCACTGAAACAACGGGGGATTGCCGTACACGTGTACCGAGGAGAGGTGACGTAAGATGAGAGAAAGGGAAGGGGGAGGATAGTAGGATTTATAGTTTGGAGTAAGACTTCCATGCTGTGGGGAAGGAGTCAACATTGTGAAAATTAGTTTGCCTGATGATGCCTGTTCAACATGGGCAAAAACATGAGCACGTATTAAATTATTGGATTATAGGTTTTTAGAGTTTTTAATTTTCTTTTGTTTAGTCACTAAGAACATCTTTAGAAAACATAAAATATCCTTTTTGCATCAGTGTGGTGGAGTTGGTAATCAGAAAGTCTGACTCAAAGTTGCACATTGCAACTCCAACTCCAACCTTGCCCTTTTTCAAAATGTCACACTGTGATTCCTTTTATAAGAAAGATATCACCGGGTATCCAAATATTTTTATCTAAAATTTCTCTATAAAAAGTCGTACTAAAATTCATGGCAAGAATTGAAAAAAAAAATAGATAAAAGTTTTTCCAAGGTAAATTTATTATGAGTACATAAAGAAACACAATACATCTTAATAGCCAAAACAATTCCACTTTATTAATTATGAAAAATTGATTTAAATTTAATTATTTTCAAGAAAAAAATTTAAATACAATATTTAACCACACAACACCGGAATGGAAATAAAACTTACGACTCACAAACCAATTACCCGCGGTGAATAACGTTTAAGTGAAGAACATTTTCGTTACCCCTTCTGGGCACTTCAGGTCAATTCTTATTTCAACTAGGCTGGCCATTGACATTCGAAAATAAATCGAATGGTATGGAATTCGAATATAGTATGCACATGCGTTCTCCATAAGATGATTAAAAAAGGTCGAACACGTCAATAAATAAATGGATAAAACAAGCATAAACTACTTATTGTTATCAACTGCCATCTTGTTTTAACATTTCCTGTCATCCACGTGATTACTCATTTTCAAGGGCGTCGCCAGCCAATGGGCCAGGGGGGGCCCCCCTGGCCCATTGGCTGGCGATGCCCTTCTTGCCGCATCTTGCCCCCCACAAGATGATATAAATTGATAGAGGATATGTATGTAGGTAAAATAAAAACGATTCATAAATTTTAAGAAGCTTAAGAAGATTATTTTAATTAAAACATAATCTTCTTGGGTTTTTTGTGCGGGAATTATAAATCGGGCAATAAATGACTTAGCATTTAAATAATTTTTTTTTGCATGTCTGGGGAGGGGCAACTGCCCCTCTGCCCCCCTCTGGCGACGCCCTTGCTCATTTTGCTATTCTAATTATGAGAAACAGAAGACAGAATCAATGTAAAAATAAATTAGTTTTCACATTCCATTTTCACTTTTACTAGTGAATGTCTGAGTTAAACTTAGAGTTCTCTACAGCAAATAAGTCAAGAAATCCATGCCTTTGTATAAAATTAAATAGATAATGCACACGCTACAAATTTTTAACTCAAAAAAGAATAACACTGTTTTTTGGTTTTTAAATAAACAACATTTTTAATTACTCTTAAGTTTTTCATTATTTTAAAATATCATCATTCATTTCTAATTTTTCTGAAGATGATATTTTTAATTATCTAAAACATCTGAACTATTAAAATTATGATTTATTAAACACAAAAAAACTGAGTTTTCTTCTTTTTTGAGTCATGTCATTGGAAATTATGTATATTAAAATTATTTTCTATTTAATTTTTTCTATTTTTTACATTTATTGTTATCAAATAATAATAATAAAATATTTAATAATAAAACAAACAAAGTGATATTATGACAAAATTTTTGTCATCAGTAGACATTTGTATTTTGAACACTTGAAGTTTAGGAGGTTCTCAGTATTCAGATTTTGTTTTACTTATTTTATGATTTCATCTTCAATTAAGTGAAACAGAAAAATATTCTAATATTTGAATGGTACCTTCTAAACTCCATACCAGTAGGTATCATGCTTTCAACAGCTGCTTTGCAGGCTCAGGGTATATGATGGGATGGGTTATGCAAAGGTTTTATTCTATTCTAGCAATTTTCTGTAGCTTTTATGGGTTTCAAAATTTACAGTACATTATGAAACAAACTAATCATCTACTTAACCTAATAAAAATCTGAAGTATTTTTTCCATCATCATGACAACATTCAAGAAAATAAATGATCTCTCTTATTTTACATTATTCAAACCTCATTAATCACAAGTGTGTTTTTGTTTTCATATTTTTGAATCTAAAAATGCATTTACTTTAATAAAATATTTATGTTTATTGCTTTCCAATCTTAAAAATACAAGTGTGTACATTAAAATATCTCTACAACTTTACACAAGAATTTAACCATACCTCACAAAAGTTCTGGGCAAATGTCAGAGTAATTTCTTTGCAGCCAACAGAAGTCAAGTAAACAGAAGCACATGAATTAAACATGTATGTCTCAACAACTATTCATAAAGTGCTGAGATGATGATTACAAATGCATTCTTATAAAGTTCAAATCCTAAAATAAATTAGATAAGATGACTGGATTGCTTGTAGAGACTTTGCAGTTACCACGCTTGATCATTAGGTAGATGATGACAATTTTCTTGAAAAAACTAACTTCTTCTGATAAGACTAATTTTCATTTGTCTTGCAGAATAAATAAAATATCAGTGTCTGCAATTTAGAAAAACTATTCACAAACACATTAGAGGCAGTTTCAAAGTTAATGTGTGGTGTGGGCTTGTCATATAGCAGAGTGATTACAAATAAACACCAACGAAACCTGATAATATAAGTAACAACACACCCAACAGCCGTAAGTGAACGGGTTAATAAATCAACTGTGGACACCAAAATTTACCCCAACATATTGTTGATTGATTGTGAATTTCTGAACATGAAATTCCCTAATCAGTAGATTGGCTATGGCAATCCCATAGTCTGGCCACCAAGGTCACTGGACATAATTTGTGGTTTTTGTCAAAAAACATGTCTACAATTCTCCAGTAACTGATGTGAAAGATTTAAAGGCAGGAATCATTGCTGTGACTGCTGATGACAATGCCAATATACTGTGCCATACATGGAAAGAACTGTAATATACTACATAGACATTGTACACATAACCAATAGCGCACATGTTAAATGTTTGTGATTTTGCTATACCAGAAGTTCCATATCTTATTCTGCCTATATCATAAGTTGTTTATTAAATTTCCTATGATTAATCATAGTTGTGCAGATGTTTTATGTACAGTACATCATATTTAAAGTGATTGAGAAATGAAAAGAAAAAAAATTTCACTCTTTCTTCCCTGTGGATATCAAGGTGGTTTTTAATCATATACAATACATCTTGGAGATCACAATGAGAGTAGCTGGTAGTGAGGGATAGGGCCCAATATATCTGGGACAAACTGCTAATAAAAAATCCTAGAGTTCTTCACCTGTATTTGATTCTAGACCAGAGAAATAGGCTGTTGCATCAATATTGACTGTCAATGTTTTAGCCATCCACCATCAATATTGAGATTTCAATTAGACACTGAAATTAAAAATATAAATTTCACTTCCTGTCATTTTTTTGCAGAAGCAGGTTTACATGTGAAATATTTTAAGCAAAGTTTTTGAAAACTTTTAAAATTAAGATGTTTAGTTTGAAATAATTACAACAAATATTTTGCATAAATCATGTTGAATGTTTGATACAATTATTATTTCATCCAAATAATTAATATCAAAAAACAATAATATATTGGATTTTAATATCAATTAAAAACTGCTTGGGGTTTTTATATTTGTTTATTTAATAAAACAGTTATATATTTTGTTAAAGCTTGAAACAAGTAGTTCCCTGTTTACTTTTTATGTTAACTTTGGAAATATACAAAATTTTTTTTTAAAACTAATCTATCGTAGCTGAACTCAGTTAACGCTCAAATCTCTTTTGTTTTTATTAATTTTGTATAGCCCTACTCATTTTTAGTATGCTCCACTATAGTAGTGAAATGCTTATGTTAGGACTTTTGTGTGTGTCTGCCAGACGTAATCCATTCAATGTGCATGTCCACACGCATGTGCAAAAGGGAACTGAACATTTTCATTTTCGGTCACTGTAAGCTTTAGTAAAAACTACCCAGTTCCTCTGGAATGTATAAACCACATCCCTTACTGTATATTCAGTGAAAAATTCTTCTGAACTATTACTTGATTCCAAGAATTTATAAAATTTGTTTTAAACAAAATTAATATTTGATTGATCAGCTTGACCAAGCTTGTTAGAAGTAACCAAGCTTTAATCAACTTCATAATGATTTTCTTTTAAACACAATACAAATAATTCTAAATAATTTAAAATTATTTAGATAAAGAATTGTGTAACTTAAATAAACGTATTATTTTAAAAAATTATTTATTAAATTAAATAATAATGATTTTTATATATTTTACCGTGAAACTTCATCAAAATAAATACCAATAAATATAATCTAACTAAGATATAAAACAGCTGATAATGAATTGTAAGATCGAGTGTGCCCGCATTAAATAAATTTACTTGGCATTATATTTATACCTTAATGATTTTTTATAAAGACAAAATTATCAATTTTTTAACGAAGAAAATATTTTATACAGGAACAACTATTATTAAATAAATATAATGTACGGACTTTTAAAAATGATTATTATTTAAAACTGGAACATAAAATAACCGGAAATATTTCTAAGCGAAGATTCATTAAAATAATTTTCAGTCATACTAGCAAAATATTAAAAATATTTTATTATTACCCATATCATACTGTGTAGTTTTTTTTTTATTTGATTACATCTTGTAAGTGACTAGTTTTAACTGATAATATATAATCAATAACAACTTCTTGTCAATTTCTACATCATATGGATTTTCTGAACTGATTATTAATAAAAGTAAATCATAATGATTTAAAAAAAATAGAAAATAGAAAGTAAAATCAAAATTCAAATGTAAAATATAACAAATGACATTCATATGAATATTGTATATTTGCACACTATTTTTTTTATTTTTACTTGACTTTTATTATAAAACATCTTTATTTAAGAATAAATAAGTAATTTAGGTTTATTTCAAAGTATTTCATCTATTCACAGTGCTTCTCCATCAACTAAACACACTGCATGTAAATAAAGTCATAAAATATGTTTTTTCTAAGCCACTATCTACATCTTCACTTAATGAATTTATTTTAGCAATTTGTAGATGACTCAAAAAAGTAGAAATATTAAGTTTGTTCATAGTTTAACAAAATGAAAGCAAAAAAACAGCTTCAAATTTAATAACTGATGTCAAACTGTTTGTATTTTATGAAGGAGAGAATACTACTTAACCTTTACTGCATTATTTTATTTATTCAAAAATTTACAAACTGATTTTTTTTTAATTTTTTATTATATAATCATTTATATATCAATAGCAAAAAGGATTAACTAAATTTTTTATACTTTTTTGATAAAAAAATTTTATTCAATTATAAAACTATTTATTTATTATTGACCATTTTAAATTTAAACTTTCATATCAATTATTTCAAAGTTAGATAAAGTAGCACTTAAGTAAAACAAAAACAAGAAAATAAATTAATACCAACAAAAAAATTTAATTCTGTTTTGATATTCCTGTTACAATTCAATCTTCGGGAAACATACAAAGTGTAAATATTTTCATTCATTAAAATGTGCTTAATATCAAAATAATTTGAAACATAAATGTTTAATTTCAATAAATTATATCATTTTATTATATTATAAAATGCATAAGCAAATTGAGGGGTACCCCCACACTGTGACTCACCCTGTGGAAATCATATCTCTTTTGAAAGACGTTACCACCCCACAATTCATTAGCAAATTGTTTGGCTTAACATATCTCTTTCTTATGACCTTCTCTATGAGAAATGTAAAAGATAAAATATACAATTTCAAATTTTTAAATCATTTTGTTAGGATCTGATAGGCCCTTTCAGCTCTCACACTGACTCATTTCTGCTCTTTTGCTATGTGGACTATACTAAATCTTTCAATTCAATGCTTTTAATAAGTGTTTCGTCACTATAAGACATTCTCATGTCAATAAAAAATTTATGTTTACATAAACAATTATTCAATATCACTGAATACAAATACATAAAATCTTAACATAATAATTAATTCAAAACGTAAATATAGAAAATTTAATAAATTAATTTACGATTTTATTTAAATCTATCTATACTACCGTATAAGTATTAACTGGCATTTAATGTTATATTATCTACCAAGTCAAACCACTTTTATTATTGTCAATTTTTATTACTAAGAAGATAATTTTAAAACTCCCGGTTTTCCCCTTTTTATCATAATAATTCCACTTACTTGATATGACTTCTCATTGTTTAATTTTAGCCATTTATTTCCAATATACACTACACAGCTTTCAAAACTTTTTAGATTTACAAAAACTATTATAAACTAAATCATTTATAAAATATTACAAACTAAACTAAAGTTTAATTTATATTTATTATATTTCAGAATTTTAAATTTTTGATCTTCAAAAATATCAAACTCAAATGTTTACGATGACATAGAGAAGCCTCTCTCTCTCATTGAGATAAAATGAAAAAATATTCTAAATCAACAGTATGATATTACAACAAAGTCAACATAAATACATAAAATTAAATAGCTATTACATAGTTAAAATTTTCATCCACATCACTTCATATAATTTATATTTAGTATACTCTTGATTTTCCATGTGTGGATTATATGTGCATGCTTATGTCTTGATAAAAATTTGTCAGGAATACAAATATTAGCATTAAAATGAAAAAAAAATCTGCATTGCTTTGTTATTTAAAATGTTATGTTGAGCATCACAACTAATTCCAAAATGTTAAAGCATAAATTAGATGATCTAACAAATATACCAAATAAATATATATAGTTGATTCTTGAACGATACAGCTTTATTTATGTGCAGGGTTCTACTCAAATTTTTGTTTTAAATTCCATGACTTTCTCTAACCCTTGCGTTTCTTATGGTATGGCACATTAAAACATCACTTGACTTACTACGCACATACACTATTGCTTCGCCAACATTTTAACTGGTTATTTTTTCTAATTAACAGTTATATATTTTTTATAATCAATGAGTTAATAAAATTAAAAATAAAATATGAAAGATAGAATTATGGCATGTCTTCTCTACATAAAACTAAAATGTTTCATTAAATAAAAGTAGTTTATCCTGTTATTAATCCATAACTGTAAAACTCCATGGCCTCGAAAAAAGCCATTGTTTATTATTAACAAATTTTGTGCAGTCCATGTACAAAAGTATAAATTCATTAAATTTGTCCCTTAATAAATTTCCAAACTTTATGAAATTATTAATAAACTGGGAAAAAACTTCAGAAATGAGAAATTGTTTTATGTGATCAAAATTATTAAAATATTAATTTAAATAGTATTTACCATTTTTGGTTCTTTGTTATCATTTTTTTTTCATCAGTTCATTAACACCTGCCCTCAAACTGAAAGTTTAAATTGAGAGAGAGAGAGAGAGAGTTAAAATATTTCAAAAAAATTTCATCAATGTTAGATTATTACAAGTATTAGATTTTTCTCTCAAACTTAGAACAGTGCATAATTAATACAGCAGTTTTAAAATATAAAAGTATTTTAAAACTTAAAAATAACAATTGATATCATTGTATGCTTGTATGTTTTGTATGTTATAATTTTGGGAAAAATTTTGGATCATGAAAATATTCTGCACTCACTTTCTCATAAATTGCATTGTACCACAATACTTCTTACTGCCTGTAAATAGCTATACTTGGTCAGCCATACTGTCAACAAATAAAATCAACAAGGCAACCAAAGAAACAAATTCCCCAACTTTTCCTGACTTTTCCCAAACACTAATGAAAATCCTGAACTTTCCAGGTGTGTAGGAACCCTGTATGTGTATGCTATATTATTTTTTTTTTTCATTAAATAAATAGTAAAATTGTTTAAGCAAAATATTTTGAATCATTTCCTTATCAATAAGTCATTAACATTGTAAAATTAATGTTTTATGATGATATCTAGCTGGTAACCACCTGTCACTCTTAGTTAATAATACAAGAAATTGATAGTTAACTGCAAGGCACTAGTTCAATAAATTTTTCTGAATTTTCTGTTCACAGCAAATTTTTATTTGACTATGATCACATTTAAAGCTTATTAAATAATTAATTTACATTCTCAAAGTGTATTTCATTCATAATATATAAACTACTATGTTAAATTTAATATAAAATTAAAAACTAAAAAAAAAATTGATTAGCTTTCATTCAGACAGACTTGCAAATTATCTGTGTTTCTGCATTATCCATGCCTCCCTTACTGGTGATTAGCGTGCATAATTAGGAGTATAGTGTATTTAATTAGCATATTTTTTAACTGACAGAGATAATTTATAGACTCTCACCTAAACGTCAAATTTCCAGCAAAACACCAAATTCAACATTCGAATGTTTTCGGCCACTCATTAATCAACCTTCATCAGGAAAAGTCAAAAGAAAATAACTGTTCTATATATACGAGTAGCCGAAAACGTTCAAATGTTGAATTTGGGTGTTTTGCTGGAAATTTGACATTTAGGTTAGAGTCTATATATATACAGTGGAACCTCGCTTAACGAGCATAATCTGTTCCAGAATCTTACTCATAATGCAAAACACCCATTAAGCGAAACAATTTTTCCCATATAAATTAATGTAAAATACGATAATGCGTTCCATGCTGAAAAAAAAAAAATACTCAAATATTATGTATAACGTTTATTCAAAGAAAATTATACAATATACATTATTAAGGAGCATGAATCATCATCTTTTTTCTAGTACAGAATGAACCAACCTGAAATGCAAATTCGATTTACAGAAAAGAAAAAAAGTCACAGATAATATGTCTGATAAACTGCCAAACGATATGCCAAATTCTTGAGCTATGTAAAGGCTATAATTAAATATTAGAAATGAATTAATTTGACTAAAAGTAGGCAGTTATGCTTCCATCTCGTATTTAATGTAATAATTATAAATAATTAATTTTTAATTTAGACATTTCTAAAATTTAATTTGGAATTGGTCATTAAATTTAATACGAGATGGTAGCATAACTGCCTACATCTAGTGAAATTAATTTATTTCTAATATTTAATTATAGTTTTTACATAGCCCAAGAATTTGGCATATCATTTGGCATGTTTATTATATAATGAGCTATGGTTGTTGATGTTTATAAGTAATATATGTTGTAAGTATAACTGGGGGTAGATAGACAATAAGGTCCTCTTATTTGGCTACAGGATGGTGAATTCTGTCAGAGTTGTAGAATGACGATTTATATGGTTAAAATAATTGAAAAGAGTGGAGGAGACAAAACGATCGTATAATCAACGTCTCCTGTCAGTATTCCCGACATCAGATAGGGATTTGCGCCCTATCACGCATTATAATATGTCGTTAAAAGGAAATAGGAGGGCTAGTCAACATTGTACAGGGTAAATAGTCCAACTTAATAAATGAATGGAATCAAATAATAAACATAAACATTATTTAATAGACAAAAGAAATAAACTACACACATGACTCCAAATCTAACATAAAGTAACATTAGTAACATAATCGAACTAAACTATCTTATTTCTAAATATATCTATATCTCTAAGCCTTGAATGAATAACTATTCCTGAGAGAGAGAACTTACAAATATTGGAAATTGTACTACCTTAACTGTAAGGCTTGAACTTGACTTCGGACAGGCGTCGAAGCTTTGATGTGGCATTAGAAGTTTGGAAGGTAGAGGATGAATGGGGGACTCTCTTCTAGTTATGAGTGCACAAAGTTATAATATTGCTACAGAGACTGTTATTATGGCAGTGGACTGCCTGGAGTTATGTGGCAATTACAATTGTGATGAACTGCCCCGATTGGCGGGAAAATCTCCCTTTTGAAACGGGCTATCTCCCCGATAGCATCCAAGGGACACACTGGATGTGTAACAAGTGCAGAGAGGGTAAACTGACATATGGCCATTCAAAAAAGCAATAAGGCTGTGTGTGAAAGGAAGTTAGTTTCCTCTTTCTCCAAAACGAATGTAACTTCCTTTCTTGTGAATAATATTTAGAGAGATAATATAATTTCGTATAACAATAAACTTAATAAATCCTGATTTTCAATGTGAACACAAGCGACACTAAGATGCTAGCAGAATGAGTGCTAAACACAGACTGATGGAGCATGCGCACAATCAGGGACTTTCCTTCTCCTGGTCACTTGTTATGTGAAACATCGCTCGTTAAGCGAATCAATTTTTACAATTTGTTTTTGCTCATTATGCAAAACACTCATTAAGTGAAGTTCCACTGCAGTTCCAGTTTACAATTGTTGTTTTTTTTAGAGATAATTTAGTATGATATGAAATAAACCATAGGAATTCCATCATTTTTTGAAATGTTGAAATGTTGAACCATTTTTTTCCTTTCCATATTTTTTATACATCAGAACTAAATTAAAAATAAAATTACCAGTATAGCCACAAAAATACAATATTGGTTAAGTAAAGGCAAAAGTTGATTTGTATATCTTAATTTATTTTTATATAGTCTTAATATTTATTAATTAACGCAATTAATTAATCCTTTGATGCTACCACATATCAAAATCATGTAAATCAAATACATTATCTATGTTAGGTAAAGACAGCTGGTAAAGTCGTATTAATTAAAACTTCTGCTGCGTATATAAAGGGATACCTGTAATTATGTATAGAACAGGCCAACTGAAAAACTAAATTAGAAAACAACCCTACTTGGACGATAATTTATATTATACTCCTATAGGGCCTACCAACTAATTTTCTGTAACAAATTTTTGATTTATAATAAACATCTTGTTAAAAACTTGGGATAAAAATAAAGACTATGTTTGCTGCACCAAAAATATTATCCATTTAAAGAACAAGATAATCACTATCTGAAAGTGCTTGTGATGATGTCATATGAGATAAAAAATCATTTAAAGCTAATAGACAGTGGTTATCTCATTCATTATGTGAATAAAAATTTGGGTCTCAATAAACATCATTAGTTATTATATTAGTGTTAAATTTTATAAACTATTTAAGTTTGACTGAAATACATGATCCATGAAATTCAAATCTCAATATTCAACAAGGAACAAATTTATCATTCTCAAAAACATTTGTTTTAAAACAATTTTTAATTATTTCAATCTCAATCAAAGAATTAATCTGTAAGCAAGAAGAAATAAGACAATTCTATTAAAATAGATCCAAACAGTTTGAAATAAATAGAGTTATCCAATTAGCAAATTCAAAAATTATTTCCTTTATTTTATTTTTGAGCAATAAACAAAAGCAGCACTATAGACAAAAAAGATGATGCCAAGGGCCTCATACTTTCAGGAGCTTTTCAAATTTGGTAGTATATTTTAATATTTAAATCATAAAATTGGTAATTATTGAAAATATAACTGTACCGGTATCTATTGCACCTGTCAAAGTTATCATTTTCAAAGTTAAAATTGATCAATGTAATCTGGCAATCATTTGGCATTAATAAAAATATAAACTCATACTACTGAGATGACTTATGCTGTAATTTTTCAATTAACTCTAATTTCTGTGCCATATTTAAGTTTACACACTTTCTTTTAATTTCTGTGTCAGCTGAAATGCCAAAATTTCTAATGCCATTTTAAATTGAAAAGATTTTGAACAGTGTGAAAGGTTTTTTGTGCCTATGATTTTAAATTAGTTCTAGCTTTGTGTGCAGAGATTATTTAATATAGAAAGTAAAAATTCAGAGCTCGTAGAAACACAATTTGCAATTATTGCATGATAATTTAGATAAAATAAGATGAAACAAAGCAAGTTGGGGATTGTGAAATACATAAAACCTCTTGTCTCCAACAATGCATATTCTGTGCTAATTTGGAATAAATACAACTTGTTAATTTTGAGAAGCCAATGAATCAGACTTATTTCTTGTGACATGCCACCTACTCCCCTCTATTCCTTACTTGTTGGTCAAAACAAACACGATAAGAAATGTGCACAGTATGACAGTTGAAGTGTTTGTTAAATCCAAAATCCATTATATCAAGGTTTATAATAATAATAATAATAATAATATTTATTGATTTGACTTGCACCTTTACAAGAGGGAGAAAAAGAAAACAAGATATTGAACATAAATAAGTAATAATAGTAATAATAAGTAAAACAAGATAATAGGTACTGTACACATACCAGAATAAGTATCAATTACATATATTATTAATTAATAATAATTAATAACACCTATCAAAACATGATAAATACATTTACATAAAATAGACTTAATTATTATACAAAGTCATTATGCAATAATAGATTCAGTGATCTTGAAAAAGTTTATATACCTTAATCAATGTTATGGGACTTCAATCATCATCAAGCAAGGAAAAAAATTAATTTCATATCCTTACAAAGATTCCTTTAAATGTTCTAAAGATTCACAAGAAATAAATATACTATATGATTCTTAATATCCTCAACAACCAAATCACAAAAGGAGCACCTAGTGTTTTCATAATATTTATTCTTTTGCCATTAAAGAAAATAGAATATGCATTTAGTCTAAGCTGTATTATTAAAGATTTAATCCTATAATTCAGATCTGACAATAAATAATTACATTTAAACCACAGAAAGGATGAAGCATCCAACCGATTATATTACTGACTAATGTGCATTCTATCTTGCAGCCAATATTCAATCATTTAGTGCTTGTAATAATTCGGCAGAAAAAACATCATCCAATACTTGAGATTGATAAGCATAAAAGAAATCCAACTCTTCCAACCAATTTTTAACAACACTTGGCCATAAATCAACAGAAGATGATTGCTGTACCCAGTGGCGTAGCGTAGTGGGGGCGGCCCGCCCCGGGCAGCACTTTTAGGGGGCGGCAAAATTTCACAATAAATAATAATAATATCTTGTAAAAATTTGAACCGGTACAATACACAATAATGATGATTGTTCTTGCTGAAAAGTTCTTTAGAATTACTGTATATTTTAGTCTTTTAAATTGAGATACCTAAATAAGGGGGCGGCAAAATTTTCTTCCGCCCTGGGCGGCTGACACCCACGCTACGCCACTGGCTGTACCACCATCGATTTGTTACAAACTAATTTTCTAAAGCTGCATTCAGGCAAATCAAAAATTTTAAACCAAAATCAAAAAACATTAATATGAAAATCAATTGCTAGAGGTAGTCTACCCAATTTGCATCTTATCAATGATCCAGAAACTGAACAGTTTAAGTGGAAAATCCATTTAAAAAACCATAATTGAGCCTTTTCTAATTTTTCTGCAAAACTAACGACCGACATTGGAAACATATAACTTAAACTTGATTTAACTATTAAATCAAAAAGTCTAAAATAATTCTTAATAGAAATCATCTTCATTTTTATTAATAATTCCATTATATTTGACATTTTTTGTTTAGAATCTAACAAAACCCATTCAAGATTTAAAGAAAATGAACCTTGAGAAGAAAAATAAATACCCAAGTATTTGAAATGAGACACTATTACCAGTTTGTTGCAGTACCATAAACATCCTCCTGGATATGCCCTTGCCATGCAACATCAAGTTTATAAAGATTTTATATGAAATATCTTATGCATGGCAGAGTTCCAATTATCTGGTCTTCAATTATATGATCTTAAATAGTTTTGCTCCTTTTGTCCATTTTACTGAATATTTTGATTGAAACATCGTCCAGTCTAACAGCATACACATGTCAAAAAGTAATATTTATCCCTTTCTAAACATCTTACTCCACAGGGAGACTTACTTCTTTGAACATGATTGCTGATACACTTTAAACAACCTTTACAGTCCAGTAACAAAAATTTTTTAATAAAAAAACTTTTGACAAACATTTTCAACCTTGCCAAAATGCCATGTTAATAATAAGACAATCGTTTCAAACAGATCATATTAGGACCCTAAAAACCTTGGAAATATACAATGCTGGCCTGACTGGCAAATGCATTAACTTTAAGAACGGAAAAATAGTCTCATATGCATGGCAATACTTTTACAAAAACCAGGGAGGGTCGACATATATTAATTTTTATTAATTGGTATTAAGTTATATCTTAAACTTTTATGTATGTGTTAGCTTTATATATATATGTTAAATTTTATATATACCACCATTTAATTTTTGTTGTTATATACTATCATGTTTTTGTTCCAATTTTTAAAAATAGTATTTTGAAAAGTTGTTCTGCATGTTCCAATTTAGAATTTTGTTAATTTAAAAACCTGAGGCAGACCTCGGTCAAGGTCGAAAACATTTGTCAAAAGTTTATTAAAAGATTTTTGTTACTGGACTTTAAAGGTTGTTTAAAGTGTGTCTGTGATTCATTCCAGTATTAAGAAGAAGGCAATTTTAATGATTGCTGATGTTATGCTTTTTAACAAATAAAGGGAAATAACACTGATGATGATAAACTCGGTCATAAAAAAATATCCCTAACGAAGTTTTCAAGAAATAGATTAGCTAACTTTTTTAAAAAAAAGCTGTAGACAGAATTTAATTTCTTAAAAATAAACCTTATTTTTTTTAATTTTTAAAAGTGAAGTAAAAAGAAATAAAAATGAAAATTTTGATGCTAGCAATGGATTGTTTTTTATGTTACTCAGCAAATGGATTGTTTTTTACGTTACTCAGCAAAACTTACAAACAGATATGTTTTATTGAAAGTGAAAGATTGAATCATACCTGGCCTCTGCTGAAATGCTGACAATTCAGAATTTATCAAACCTTGTGTCATTAGAACATCTGCATTTACTACAGCCTTCAAATGAACAAAAGTTGATGCATAAAAATTAGCTGTATGGTATTTTCAGAACAACAAATGCATGAATAACTCACACTGTATTTGAAGAATACTTAATATAACATTTCAGCTACAAAACCAAAAAGTTTTGCTTATACTCAAGACAACTGTTCATCACACTCTTAACAACTTCACAAACATTAAATTATTATTTTTGCCATACAATATAACATCAATTGGCCAGTCTTTAAATCAAGGGATCATTAAAAGCTTCATGAATTACTACTCCAAGCAGTTCATAGAAGTTTTGCCTTTTAATTTACAAGGGATAGTAGTAAAGTCTTGCACAATCTGACAACACCGCCACGTGGTGGACAAAATCATGTTGAATGCTTGCATAAGCATTGTCGCAGACATAAACAGACGAGAACTGGTGTGACAAGCACTGAGCAGGAGGCGAATTACAAGGCATCCGCAGCACACTTGGGTACTGTCACACATGAAGATCAACATGCCTTCATCAAAATCAAATTGTTACATATGAAAATACACACAGACATCCACAAAGGATAGATGGAAGTGTGTGTATGTGATACTGTCGACCAAAGCACAGTGTTGCACTGGGAGGCCATTTTTATCATGGTCACTGAAGCATCTTAGACGACCTGCGATCTGAACAAATAAAAACTGCAACTGATGAGGCAACTGTGGCATGTGTTGCAGAACTGCTTAGAGAAGATCATCGCATCACATGCAACAAGATTGCTATAGAGGTGGAGATATCGCATTTTTCAGCACATCAAATCCTCGTGGTCAACTTGAAGAAATGAAACATCTCCGCAAGGTGAGTGCCACACTAACTTACACCAGAACAGGAACATCATTGTATGGAAACACTGACAGACTTTTCAAACAGGTTCAACACCTTGGGATCAGAGTTCATCAAACACATCATTGCCATTGATGAGTACTGGACCAGAGACTTTGAGCCAGAATTGAAGTCTCAAAGCAGCAAATGGCAAGTGGCAGGTTCACCTCAACTAAAGAAGTTTCACAGATTGAAATTGAAGCAGATGATGATCATGGCGCACAACCATGAGGGTGTCATCTTGATGAAGCAAATTCCAGTGGGCACAACTGTCACTGGAAAGGTCTACAGGAAGTTCCTGCAAAGTCTTCGGCAGAAAATGCACAAGACGCGCCCCAAGCTCTTGCAATGAGGTATGTTTATTCTGCATGAAAATGCATGATTGCATATTGCAATGACTGACCAACCTGCTTGTGTCTTTCAGCTGGGAGATCTTGTCCCATTCTCCATACAGTCCCAATTTCAGTCCTCCCAGTTTTGACTTGATCCCCAAGCTCAAACTGCCCCTGCGAGGGCAGTGATTCACCTCAGTTGCAGAAGTCTCAGCGGCCATTACCCGACACGTTCACCAGCTCAACAAAAGTGGTGAGATGACAAGACTTGTGGACCTGCCCAAATGATGGCAAGCAGTGATTGATCACAAGGGAAACTACTTCGAAAGATAGTAACAACACACTCACTGTAGCATTCCTTGGTTTCAAATAAAAAAATACTGTGCAAGACTTTCCTACTAACCCACGCAGATATATTGGATGAAAAAAGTTTTCAATACTAAATGCTATTGCTGTACAATAAAAGCATTTCAATAAAGAAACAGTCCAAAACTGCTTCATATATTCCCAACTAAGACTTCATCCATAAACCATGTGTCTGGTTTACAGGTAAGGGAAAGGACCACAAAAGACCATGTAGAGGAGGGATGGATAAGGTAAAAAACCATATGGTTATTAATAGAGTAAATAAATTTGAAAAATTATGAAGTATACATTCAACATAACACTTCTACAACACAGTTTTGCTGTAACATAGTTCAGAAATTAGGAAAATCCCCCATACAATATGGTGTCTAGTTTTGCTCTAACACAGTTTTGGAAATCCTCCATACAAAATTTCACAATTTTTAAGTGTAAACTCTGTTATACAAACATACATCAAACGAAATATATATACCTTGCTAGGGTTGTGATATATATACCTTGCCAGGGTTGCGATGGCCAACTGAATGCCTTGAGTGGATGTTTCTGACCGTGGGCGCAGATGTGGCCCCAGTCAGCGCCGTAATAACTGTAGAGGGTTATATCCTAGTCTTATATATGCTGGAAGAGGAGATTGGACCAAAGGTCCGAGTAGCGTAACTGGCAACACATCACGGTAAGTGGGAGTTGCGGGTTCGAGTCCCGCTTCAGGCTGATTCTTTTCTTCCAGTTTAATCTAAATTAATTAATTAAATATTATAATTATTAATTTTAATAAGAGATAGCACCTAACACCTAACTCTAGTGCCAAATTTATTCCTAATCTATAATCATATATCCAAAATTTAGCCCATCATTTATGGCAGTTGTTGGTGTATTTGTAAACTCCGTTATTCAATATTTTTTTTATTCAAGTAAGCATGTGTGTTGTCTCAAATTTTTCCATGGATTTTAGAATATTGAAATTTTCAATTTGTTTTGTGCCTTTCATCAGGTTTACTTTAATGGAAACAGATAGGAAAGCTAGGACAAGGAAGAAAAAATTGCACTATCAACCAGATAATATTGACATTGCTTTCAGACATTAGCACTTAAGACCATCACCAAGTTTTGGTTTTACAGAATAATGTTCTTCTTTAGTAATGTTCATTTAAACATTTTTAGGTAAGTGTTATTAAACTTTTTTTTAACCATAGGTATTACTTACCTATGAATGATTACTTCATTTGTAAAAATGACAGACAAAATATAGCGTTATCTTGGTTTTGAACAGAAATTCTGGGAGAAAAACTGCTCGGTACACGACTAAACAAATACTACCCTCTATAACAAATTTTCGATTAATGACATGACATTTTTAGTCAGTCATCCATAAAAAATTATTTAAAAAAAATAAAGATGCTGATATTTCTGATCAAGATCGACAAAAAGCTCACAAGACGGCAATACTTTGTAAAAAGAAAACCTTCATTTAACTATAATTAACATTGACATGTAATACAGTACTTTTAATTGTGATTGTTAGTTAATTATTGATTGCTTTAATAAACATATTTCTCTTAGTAACAAAATAAAATAGTATACTTTTGTTAAATTTTGGAACCTAATCCCATGTTTTGCATTAGTCCTTTGTTTCATATAGCACAGATTTGCATAACATGGCACTTTTTCGAAACATAACTATTGTGTTATACAAGGAATACCTGTATAAATATACTGCATTTAATAATATATTGATATTTTTATAGTTAATTAAATTAGACAATTTTCTTGCAACATCAGAGTTAAGTGAAAGTGGTTTTTACAATACTTTTTATTCTCTTTATCCATCACAAAAATGCATGGAGGTTTAAAAAAAATTGGCATGAGTTTTTCAATGCTGACATCAATGTGTTAAAAATAAAATCTCTTCTTTTATTTGAAAGATTGAAAAACTGTACTTTAAAAGAATCCAAGTCTGGAGAATAATAAAATTTTTAAAATAATTTTTAATATAAAATTAATAATACATAAGATAATAAGAATATTTATAAACTGAGAGGAATAGAAAGAGGAGGATTTGATCTTCTAGAAGATTTTGAGAATAGTAGTAAAAAAGAATAACTATAGTTTGAACTGAAGATACTATTTACATTGGAGCCAATTTGGAAAAAAATATAAATTGTGAGCATTAAAAAATGTACTTCAACTGTAGTTTCTGTTACTAAATTTCATTCTTCCAACTGTAGTTTTGTTTCAATGGCATAATTAATTTTTCCAAAAAGGGGGTCTTAAAATTTTAAAATATACCCATTTCAAAAAAGAGGAGTAGGACTAGAGACAACATTTGACCACCAAGGGGAGAGAGGAAAAGTTTAGATCTATATGTATGTGCGCATGTGTATATATATGAGTATGTTTGTTTATTTGCTATGCACTCCTGTTTGACCAACTGTTCTGAAACTTAACGTTATGTTAATACACTTTTGACTTAGACAACGTCATACATACCATCCCAAAATATTGATTTAATTTCTACATATTAATTAGTTTTTGCCTACACCAGACTTTCTGCCTTCAGATGTAGAACCACTTGTATGCATTTCTAGCATAAAATAAAAAATAGTAATAATTTTTAAAATAATAATAAACTAAACATAATTCATACAAAAAAAGATAATTTAAAAAAAAAACAAATATTATATTCATTTAATTACAGCAACAATGATATGGCATATAATAGATGCACTATATCATTACTGTAATTGGTAGTACATGGCATGCATGTGTTGAGTTGAAAGTGTTATACTGTAACAAATTATGTAAGTATTATAAAAGTGACCCTGTTCTTACAACTTGAAATATGTAAACAAAGGGCAATTTTTTTACTATTAAAGTCAAGTTGTTAAATCTAAGGACTTGAATGTGTTTCTTTTTTAATACTATTTTTGTAAAATTATTAATTTTATATATTTTAAATTTCTCTCTCTTATAAACCTGGACAACAACCAAGTGTAACAAGCTAGTTTTAACACGTTGACTGCCACGTGACTTTTTAGGATTCTGTTGTAAAATGCCAACTTAATTTAATTATATTATATTATTAAAAACTTTAATCAGAGTACATAGTAATAATCAAATAGCATATAAAATGTGTTTTTCTTAAAATAAAGGTATTACGAATTATCTCTTAGTTGGCTTATGTAACAGAAAGCTCTTTGCTAAAGCCAAACTACGAGTTAATTCGTGCACAGACACGATTCGTCCTGTCACTTCGCTACAGCTAATCGGAGATGTGCGTCTAAATTCATTAGTAATAAATCGGATATAGAGGCGAGCACATCACATTTACGTCTTTTTTGAGAGTGTTATTTTTTATTCATTTTTATAATCAAATTATAAATATCCCAAAATGGATAAGAAAAGACCACTGACTAAAAAACACCTTGATTACTACACTAATCTAAGTGATTCAGAATCTGACAAAATTTTTGGTGAGGATGGGGGAGTTTATTTGGCAGCGAAATAGTCCTGTTACTGTATGTAACAGGACATGGAAAGACAAACGAGAAGTCCTTACCATTTCAAACATGCACGTTGTTGAAATGGTAGAGGTGTTCAATCGCAATGGAAAATGTTCGATGAAACCGAATATAATTCGAGATTATAATCATGGAATGTCTGGCATTGACGATCAGATCAAATGCTATCGTACTACACAGCTCTAAGAAAGACTATTAGATGGCCCAAAAAGGTTGCATTACATATTATAGAAATATATATACATAATGCGCACAAACTCTTTCAAAAAGCAACTTCTTTAAAATAAAACTTATAAAGTTTAGAGAAGCATTCGTCAAAGCGTTGATTGGAGAAGAGATTCAACCAGTTTCAAAAAAAATTAAATTGCAGAAGCTTCACTATTTACAGAGTATCCCATCTACTCAGAAAAAACAACATCTGACAAAGCCATGTCGAATTTGTACCAAAGCTAAAAAACGCCGAGAAACGCGTTATTTCTGTCCAATCTGTCTTGAGAAGCCAGCCCTTTGCGTAGAAGATTGTTTTAAAAATTATCACAAACAATAAAAATATCGTTTTGCTTTTGATTTTGAATAAACATTTTATAATATTTTCTGTTCGTTTAAATTTATATTTCTGTTTTATAAATTATCACAAACAATAAAAATATTGTTTTGCTTTCGATTTTGAATAAACTTTTTATGATTATATTTTCTGTTCATTTATTAATAAATGTTCTGTTCATGTAAGCTAAACTTGATTTTTTGTTCTTGCCCCTGAAGCTATCTATTCATATTTACACTGATATACTACGAATTACATCGTAGCTGCACAAATATGGCAAGGAAACAAACTACGATATAACTCGTAGGTGGCGTCCTAGGCAGAAACGGTAACTACGAGTCATCTCGTAGATGGCAGTCAACGTGTTAACTAATAGGATACATGATTTATGGACGAAATCTAATTAGTGGTGACAAAAACAATACAAGTGACAGTATTAGCACACAAACATCTAATGCATTTTACATCTTAACATAATACATAAATAATAATCAGTTTCCTATAATGACTGTTTTAAGATTCTGATAATTGTGAAAAAATGCAGTGATCAAGAACTTTCAATGTATATACAAACATATAACTTAAATCAATATTGTTAATTCAATATATTACTAACAAACATGATCAGTTCTGAACAGAATATTAATTTGACATAGTAAGATCAATTACAAATATGCATAGATAATATATTATCTACCTTCTGATGCAACAACACTTATGAATACACTGTATTTACTCGCATATAAGACGACCTCGCATATAGGACGAGGTGTGACTTTAAAGATCAAAATAAAAAAAATTTGATTTATTAATACAATTCTAATTTTATTTCGTTTAATCACAAGTAAAATATCAAATGAATGTAAATGCACACACTGTCCCGCAAAAATTACTGGTTGGTAGATGTACAGTACCAGTTTTGGCCACAACTGGTACTACACTGGCCAAAACTGGTACATCTACCCTAATCTTTAAGGAAAAAATCTTCTAAAATCGACAATATAATTTGTTCACGTAAAGCTGGACAATCGGAAACCTTTTTTTTTACCAATTCTTAACAGTTGAATCCACTCTCCGTCAATTACACTTATAAGTTTCTCTGAATTCTGATTTCCGAATAATCATCTGTTTCAATGTGGGAATGGATTAAAAAACTTATATTGGGCTCCTGTGTGATTTTGGAATTTCAATCTGGAATTCAATTCAAAAGCTTTCTTTTCCTATTGCTATTCATCTTTACTCCCAACAATATACAAGAATGGTTCAAACAACCCAGATAAAATACTTATGTTTCAAAATGCAAGAGGGTAAGCATCCGGTAAAAAATGCGAATACACAGTTCACAAAAATGATTTGCAAAAACGCAAAGAATCTTTTGCTTGCGCATAAAGGATAACCTAGAAATTTGAAGTTGTGATAAATGAATAAAAACCTTGTCTTATATGCGAGTAAATACAGTAAATTTGCAAGAAGGCATATTATAAAATGCTTTTAACAATTTTCATTAAAATATGAACATACGTCATTATTTAAGTATTTCAATAAATTATTTAGGAGTAAAAACTTCTGAAATCAGTAATCTTTTGGCTTATTTTAGCATCAAAACACCAAAACATTTATCATCACAAAATTCATCTAAACAGAAACAGTCAATTTTTCTGAACTGAAGCATACTGAGAAGTCAATCTTGCATCAAAGAAGTCTTTATATTGCCTACTGAGAACATTAGTGACATAACTGCAAAAATGCCATTTTGAAATAACTGCTTTCAAAGTTTTTGTCAAAATTTCCATCTTTCATTCCTACTCAATTATTTGCATTATTCAGTTGATTCTTTTTATCTTCATAGCTAAAACACCTTCTACTTTAAAATGTTCTAGCAGATTAGTTATTCTTATCTTT
This sequence comes from Centruroides vittatus, assembly GCF_030686945.1. Taxonomy (NCBI): domain Eukaryota; kingdom Metazoa; phylum Arthropoda; class Arachnida; order Scorpiones; family Buthidae; genus Centruroides; species Centruroides vittatus. Next base: position 797,214 of record NW_027122270.1, read on the forward strand.
CAAGACAATACATAACTTTTTTAAATTTTAGTTACATCCCTAAAGCATAAAAATTTTGAAGTACAGTAGAGCATCGATTATCCGACTTAACTGGGGACTGAGGTTGGTCGGATAACTGAAAAGTCGGATAACCGAAAAGTATGAAAAAATACATTATTGGTATAGTGTATTAGGACTGGTTTAAATACTAGCCTCCCTTTCATGGTCGAGCCAGTGCTGCCAGCTAAAACATGCAAAAATTTAACAAAAATAATATTAAAGTAGCCAAGACATAACCAAATATTGTAGCGCCACATCACTAGCGGACAATTGAATTTGCCAACTAGAACGCGGTCAGTTAACCGATAAATCGGTTAATTGGGGGGGGTCGGATAATCGATGCTCTACTGTAGTTTTGAAGATCTTGTTGGTAATATAATGACATGACATATACATTTTACTGTAAATGATTAGGAGCCTCATGGTGCACATAATTCCAAAACTGTTGATTTTGCAAATTGGTTGGTGTGTTGTTATTTTTGAATTATATCACTAATATTCTCAGCAAATTATATATATAAATGAAAAGCAATGTTGAAGATATGAACTTTTTATCTAGAAATATACAAATAAGTTTTTGTTTACTTTTTAATATTAACATCTTTAAATATTTTTTTTTAAACTTACATATGTTAAACATATAAATTAGTATGTTAAATGTATACATTTAACATACCAATTTATACAATGTATTAAAGAAATGTGTATGTACTGTACAATTGATATGTTAACTGAGAATTCTAAGCTATCCATTCCACAGAGATAATTTAGTTAGTTGGAAATTTTCAAAAAATTTGTTATTATAATAGTGTTTCTTTTCTGTTTATGGGTTTTATTTTAGCTTTACTTTCCATATGTAAACTGGTATATATATTTAAATTTCTGATATAATCAAAGTCTGGCAAATACTTTAATAATTTTGCAATATGCAAAAATATTTCAATAAGTAATAATATATTAATATTAAACATTATAAGAAGACAAATTGCTAAATAGAACCAATTATTTAAGAATATCTACTAAAGTTCAAGAAAATGAATGTTAAATGTAATAAAATAATTATTAAAAGGTCTTGTAAAATTTTTTTTTCGTTGTTTAACAATAATCTGTAATAATATAAAATTTTACGAAAAAATTTTTGCAATACTTTTATAAAGCTTTGATAGAGATGCTATATATAATAACATAAAAGCTTTATACAGTAACAAGAATATTTTTTATTCTTTAAATAAACCTATTATCTTATATCACTTTAAAACTTTCTAAGTTTTCCATTTAAACATCCATATCTAATTGTGATTATCTAAAGACATTTACTACGCAATATATGCATATATTACAATATTTATTCAACTTAATTATATTTTTTCTTGATTTTTGATTTACACCACTATTGATGTAAAATAGAACAGGTAAATAACAAAGCTCAATAATCTGAATATTTCTGGATCAATACTGAAAACTAATGAACAATTAAATTTACTATGATAATTTGTGAGCATGTATCATAGTGTTCAATCTAAATCAACAGAACAAAAACAAATACATTTGCATATCACTCTTCAAATATTTTGTAAGATACTTTACAAATATCTCACTAACCAATATTTGTATAGGAATTATTGGAATTATTATTATTAAGTTATTACATTTGTCTTTCCAGTTCACATACAAAGAATTAATAATTATAATAATAATAATGTCATATAGAAAATTACTGATGCATAATACAAATTCATCTCAAAGTTCTATTTAATTGAATTATTAGCAAACAAAATATAAAAAGCCTAATAAAGTTAATACTTCCAATAAATGTGTTTGTACAATATCATTAAAAAGTCATTTATAATCTGCAAAAATCTCAAAAAATAATAGTAGCTTAAATAAAGTCACATTTATTAATTTAAATGCTTTTAAAGCAATTTTGCATCTCCTGCTTCAAGACAGTATAGATCAAATCTGACTTTTTATTTATATCCAACTCTTTTTGAGATTTTACTGAATATTCAGAACTTCAACAATTCAACAATTCAGAATTTATCTATATTAATTTTTCACATATTAACATCATTAAATAAATAACGCATTTAAATAAAAGCATTATTTCTTTATTTGAATAAATAAATACCTTAAATTCAAATCAATTCATTATAAAACATTGGCACAAATAAATGAAATGATTATAACTACATAATCTGAAGCAATGATAATCTAGTTTTTGTACATTGTTATAAAAAAAAATGGAAGACAATGTATTTTTGATTTTAACCTACGTAACTTGAATGAGAAAACTGTAGTAATCTCTAATATTAATTACTATCCTAATTCTTTTATTAAAGAGAACATAATCATTTTACGCCAGTTACGATTACTACTAACGTTTTAAATTTTAAAAGTTTGTAACTTTCTATTCTACCAATTCATATTTAATCACACAGAGGGTAACAAAAAGAAATTACCGTCATTTATTATTTTCGGGTTATTACGATATGTAACCAGAAACGAAAAAATTAGTCAAGCTTATAAAGAAGAAATTTATGAATTTAAAAAGAATTTTAAGACCAAAAAATATCTAATAATAATTTATTCGAGTAATAAACAGAGATATGGTCTTTTTGCATTTTACTTCATGAAGTGAATGAACTAATTGCGAAGCAGTAAATGATTTTCGAAACTATAAAAAAAAAATAACCAAACTTTAATAAGGTTTTGTATTCATTATTTATTAAAATACTTTCCCCAATTTTTAAAATTTGACAACCTTCGACCCTTCAGCTCGAGTAATCTTGAAAAATTCATTAAAATATCAACACATGATGCCGATATCTTCATTTAATGAATGTTTACTCATCTATCAAGCACAGCAGGTACTGTACAGATCAGTAAGCTGGAATAAAACAACAGTAAGAGAGTTCTTGACCCTATGAAAATGGGATGAAAAATGATGATGTAGGTTGAACTATGTGCTTATATATTACAGTATTTGGAATAAGAAATTGATTAATTAATTGCACCAAAAAAAAAGTTAAAGGCTATTGTAATGTACGGTTTATTATAATGTGAGCGAATTTCGTTCGTATACAAACGAATTAATATGGATAGAGAAGAGCCTCATACGGAAACTCATCCCAATCATAAACATGGACTTTGAAGGTCGCGGGTTCAAGATTTCAAAACTGCAGGTCTCGAACCCAAAGTTTACCTACAGATATTTCATTTAACGTTATAAATTAAGCATTAAAAAAATAATCCACCACGCGTTTAATGACAAAATTCGGCCGAAATGTATACAATTGTATACAAACTAGAAAAAAAAAAAGTATATCACTTTTTATCAACCGGGATCGTCTTTAGTCGTCACTCACCTCAAACTAACGTTAACGGCATCATCCGCACCGATCGGAAGACTCTAGAGTATTTAAAATCCTATATTAATTCGTCGTATTAATAAAATTGAAAAACTTTCTATCAAATTTAAAGCGATTTGTATTGAGTCCTACTGACCCAGTTCCTTCCTTCGACCAACAGTTCCCGGATAGTTGATGAGTGCGCATGCTCTAATGACGTTTTGATTGTCTCCAGAGGTATAATGGGGAACGCAGTTTCGTTCCTTTTATCTAGTCGTTCGAATTCTGTCGTCTGGCGTAAATTATATTCGTTCCGAAGAGAAATATCGATAAATCTTCGTTACCGTCAACCATTTGAATCAATTACACTATAAACGTAGTGTAGTAGATTAAAAAAAACGCAGATATATAAGTGCTTTCGATCTCTGGTTTACTGTTACTCGTTTACTTCTATTTTATTTTTTCGGAACTTTGTGTAATTTGCATAAAGTATTCGTGGAAGTTTATGTATTTACCAATAGAGTAAATATAAGAGGGGATTAGATGTGTTACTGTAAATTAATCGTGCATTAAATATTCATTTTTCTGTTTATGTGCGAAACTTTGAACAATTTGTGCGATGTTTTACTTTGTTTGGTGAGGAATCGGTGAAAACTTAATATTCGGTTTAGTTTGGCTTGATGGGATACGTGGGAGAAATGCCAAAGGGTGCCTCCCCGGGAAGGGTGTTTTCTATGGGAAACCAGCCTCTATTTTAGGCTGATCGTATCATTTACTATACAACAGAGGACACATTTCAGAATTAATGAAAATGGGTTCCAAACTGATTAAACTTCGGTTATTTTTTTAAAATTTATTTATTGATTGATCTATAAGTTAGTGATATTATATTGACGTTTTAATATTCAAAGATTGATTCAACGATCAAATGTTAAAAACAGGCAAAACAGGTGATTTAAATAGGAGCAGGGTGACCAATGTCCGGTCACCCTGCTCTATTTAAATACGAGAACCAGAATATTTTTCTTCGGTTATTCAAAATTAATATACGGGCCAATATACTGTATATGAAACAAAGTTTGAGTTTCAAATCTCAATTGCAGTTATACTTTACAAAACTTTCACAGTCACTTTCTTTATTATTTCTATCATTTTAGAACCCCTGGTGGGCTTGGCCAAACCAATCCTTAAAAAAGGCCCTCTTAATATCCACGGGACGAAAGAGTTAAAATAAAAAAACATAATTCGAGTGGACTTTTTTCTCCGTCCGCTATCCGCCCAAGTTTGTGCTTAAATTGAATATAAATAATCTAGTATTTACCACGGAAGTGCATCGCTTCTAGAGGCTTATTAAAAAATCCAGAAACGAGTCGCTTAACTTTCCCGGCAACATTTAAAACTGCGTGTATGGCGCCATCTAATATAATATTTTATTTTAAAAACTTTTTATATTTTTAATTAGTATAAAATAGCAAAAAAACTTAAATTTGAGGGCAGGAATGGGTTTTTATAAAAAGTTGTAAATGCTAATAACGAGAAAATCGTCATTAAGTCCGACCCTATTCGAGATACGACACACTATCCATCTATCTCCCACCCCCCTCGATTTTTGACAACATAGATATTAAAATTGGGCAATTCAACTGGATATATAATAAAACCTTTATAAAATAAAATTATAATTATGATTTGTATGTATATGGTTACCATATGTCCGGGTTTGGCCCGGACAGTTCTGGAATTATGGAATCGTGGATTGTGTCCAGAAATAATAGTCCAGGATCTTATATGTAGAGAAGAAAAAAAATTCATAATTGCAACAAGAATTTATTACTCAATGTGGGTCACAAGGATTCTATTTAACCCTTTGTAGTCTGGGGCTAGTTGGAGAAGTAAGGAAGGGACGGAGAGTTGATGTATGGATTTAAATCAGTCACACACATTTTTACTTCAACGTTGACTGTTTTCTGGAGAGCCTTGGAATTTTTTCCAAAATGAGTGCTTCCATCCATAAAAGAATGCTTTTAAATAGTATGCCCGTGAAATATTTTGCAATGAGCATAGATTTATGGATAAAGAGAAAATTGCACAAGAAATTAATGTAAAATGTAATGTGAAATATTTTGCAATGAGCATAGATTTATGGATAAAGAGAAAATTGCACAAGGAGTCTCAGTGGCAACGGGTGTGTCGAAAAGGACTGTTCATTCGATTTTAAGATAGAACCCAGGAGAAGCATTTCCGGTTACAGGTTTAGACGATGTTGTTCACAGGAAGGTTCACGAAATATATGCGTAAGAGGTTTTGCCACCTGTGCGCAGCATTTTGCAAGTACGTCGAGAAAAAATTAATTTTCATGATCAAGAAAGTTCTTTTCCACAGGTCTTGCAGAAGCTAGGTTTTAGGTAGAATAAGCTAAACGGTAGAAAATTTTTATGCGAAACTTCGCCCATCGTTTCTATGAAAAAAATGAACACAGAATCAGAGAATCTTCGTCCTGTTATCCGGCTCAATGAAACATGGATTTTTACGAGTCAAGTGCGGTCAAAATAATGGACAAACTCAACTGTCGATGGCCTTTCGGGTATTGCTGTCCCTGTGTCCAGAGGAAAAGATTAATTGTCGTTCATGAGGGAACGGAAGACGGATGGAGATGTGATTTGATTTTCGCCTCCAAAACAAAATCAAGGGATTGTCATGACGAAATGAACTCCCAAAATTTTCAACATTGGTTTGTAGAGCAGCTTCTTAAAAATCTAGACATGCCTAAATATTCAATTATTGTGATGGATAATGCCCTTATCACTCCGTTCAAATCGACAAGTCACCCATCAGCCAGAACAAGATATAGAAGATCGTCGAGTGGCTTCGAAATCGTGGTGTAGAATACGACGATAGATTTCTGATTGGTTTATTTGGTTAAACGTGGGCGATCTGCCGAGGGTAGATGTTTCCCAGAAGGACTTTTATGAAAAACTGGTTCCTATTTAGATGTTACAAATGTGAAGAACTCCGAAAATTCACATGGCCAGCCTGTTAGCGAAGCGCAAACCCATGGGTATCTATCTACCAGTGTATAGTATTTTTCCACTCGATCACTGGTAAACCATGGATTTCTGAAACTTGAACTTCTCGATAAAGTCGAGTCAATTTATGGCGAAAAGAATTCGTTATTGATGAACTGACTAAACTGTGGGGCACAATTGTAAGGGGCCGCGTATCATTGTGAACTCCAAGTTATTAAGCCTATTTGGGCAAATGTTAAGGGCTATATTTCTCGCCATAACACAACGTTTATTGAACTGCGTGTCAAACTTTATATCGCAAGTCCCGTCACAAAACTGGAGAGATTGTTTCCGAAGCATAATGCAAATATACGAAGAATTTTGGAAAACAGACGGCATTGTGGATCGGATATTAGATGAATCGTCGGAGGACACTTATTAACCTTGATGATAACAGTTCCTCTGACAAAGACTTCCTGCTAATGACACTTTGGATTGGGATGAATAAGCCACTCCAATTCAGGACTATGAACTCCAAATTTGAATTTCTTTGGGCTGTTTTCTCTACATCTTTGTTATTAAAAACAGTCCTTTTTTCCGGCTACACGGATAGATAGAGGATAGGTCCAATTAGTATTATTCCCTCTCGAGAGAGACGGTGCCTTAACGTGGCGAGAGAGTTTGCGTACGTCTGGGAAACTGAAAGCTATGCTAGGAAAGCTATTCTGGGAGTGTATAGCTCCCGGCGGGGAGCTATACACTCCCAGAAGGGTCACCCATGGCGGAATAATTTCAGTGGAGACGTCAGACAAAACCCGTTTCAAAAGGTCCACACACGACCTTTTCAACTAAATTGTGATCCAAGAAAGCAACGGGAAACTACCTTGAAAACTTCATGATAGCAAGCAAAATAAACCACGGCCTTGAGTCTCGGCGTCCCTTAAATGGGACAGGGGTGCTAAGAATCTCCGAGCTTGCGTCGAAGAATTCTCTAAAAAAAAAAAAAAAAAAAAGTATTATTTCAACATTAAACACACACAGTTTAATTTTGTCTTTGGTTATGATACAGCACCTGGAAATTAAGCTGACAACTTGGGCTAAAGTCCTCAAGCCTATTTCTTTTTCTCTCAAACACTAAAAAGGTTACTGAATAATACGAACATTTTTTTGGTCTTCACAAATCCGTCGTTTCACAATAACCACTGGCAAACCAAAAACAATCTTCACTTACACAGACGACTTTTTGTTTGAAATTAATTAACTGTTGCTTAATGAGCAAAGGAATAATTTATCCTAAATACTAGATCATACATAAAGAAGGAAGATCAGAAAAGTGTGAAATGTTGCAGGTTAAAACTGAAGTTCAAGATGTTACGATACGGAACGAAAATTTTTCTGATAAAAGTCGCCTCACGACGTAATATTTAGGAAATTCGAGAAGTCTAGCGAAAATTTAATTAAATGGAAAATACAGGGCTATCTTTATCTTGCGTAAAGCATTGCGTAATTTGTGATGAAACGTACGGTACAGTCAGTTTAGTCATGTAGCCTAATTGTTTAATAATTTTGCAACATTTCAAAATACGATTATAAAAAAATTAGGAAAAAATTTGATTACAGTAGAGCGTCGATAAGTGGAACGTCGGTAAGTGGAATGGTCGGAAAGTGGAACGATTTTCAGTCGGACTGTGTCGTGCTGAATCGAATGTTTTTGATACTAAATTTACTTCTAAAGTATAATTTTCATGTTTTTTATATTCTTTAATATATTTATTTTGTTTGTACAAAATGCAGAAATAATTTTTAACGATACGATAGCCTCGATGATTATTATAAAAATTTTCGTTAGGCTTAAAATCGACGAAAATTCAACACGAAGCGACACGCAACGGAGAAAAATTCAACAGGAAGCGATACGCAACGGAGAAAAATTTGAACATCGGACAGGTTAATGTATTTTTTCGTACAAAGTCGGAAACTGGAACAAATCATTAACTGGAAGGACCCCAGTCCCCAATTGGTTCCACTTATCGACGCTCTACTGTATTTAAACTCGCGAGTTGCAGACTAGGACTGTTTTAAATCAACGTAAAGGTTACATAAAATATTAACATAAAATTCTAACTTCTCTAAATTTCAACACTAGTTTTCTCTTCTAATTATCGATACAACGTCATTAAAAAGCAACAAATGATTTTGTTGTTCATTCATAAATCTAGACACTTTAAATACTATTTCGCCAGCCTGGCTATTTTAAGATTTTCCCTTTTTTGACAGAAGCGCTCATTATTTTGGAAAAGATCCCAAGCCTCTCAGAAAAAAATCTGTCTTCATTGAAGTGAAAACGAGTATTAAATCCATAGATCTCCAGCCCTCCCGTACTTTCCCAATTACCTCCAGGCAATGCGGTAACTAGCCATTCCTGTGCCCTGTGAAAGAATTAGCATTTAGGCCCCTTAATTAATAAGGTTTGGTAAAAATAATAAAACAAATACATGCATTTTGGGCCCCCTTCCAAGTGGCTTTGTGCAGGTGCACCTGTTGCACCTGCCTAGTTACGGCACTGCCTCCAGGCTACAAAAGATTCAGTTTAAGGTGCAGCAAAATTATAACTATTCCATCCCGTCACCCTATCCCCCCCTAAAATAGGCACAGTTGTTATTGATCAAGTGCAATCTCTGGTATAACTTGCAAGGTCCAAATGCCAAAGAAATGATCCTGGAACCAGAGTTCATAAAATATCAAAAAACTCATTAAATTTACAAATTGGCAAATTTACAAAAGTTATAATTTCAACAATACTTAGTATGAAGTTCGAATATTACAAATTCAATACCTGTAACAATAAAATGATTACTGCTCTATGATAAAATGCTATTACTCTAAAATCCCCCAACAATTAATCAGTACCAATTCAATCTATCATTTCACTGACCAGCAGTGGTAGTATAAACCTTTTGTAACCAAAGATTAGTATAAACCTAATGCTTAGGCTACACTAATCTTTGGTTACAAAATTAAAATATTAAATAATTTACTTTATCATTTTTAACCCCCAAATTAGTGCGATACAATTCCATTCATCTTCAAAATGTTAGTATAAGATTACGGAAATGAAGTATTAGCTGAGAAGTATCGCGATAGCATTTGAGGTTTAACAGAACTCAACTCCCAAAACTCATTATTATTAATACAAAATGGAGAATAAATAATGTAACTAAGTATAACTATAAATAAATAAATAAAACCTCTCTTGCTACCTGCATTTTTTTTACTGCAAATAGAATTTTATAATCCTTAAAAATGCATTGATAAAATGACCTTTAAACCGTCGCATCAGCCGTGGCTGAGACTGATGCATACTGAAATGTATTCCACCATTAAAGTGAACATATAGTTTGCCTTTCTTTCCCCCGAAAAATAACAAAATGCCGAATTTACAATTGTTCGAACTATAGCAGAAAAAATGAAGAAATATTCGATATTTTCGATTTCCGAATAATCTACATTTAGCGAAAATACACATTGTATGAAAAATTGATCTTCAAAAATGCATTATAACCTGTATTATTTTATGCCCAAAGAGAGAACGTCACAGTATAAAAATATTTATCTTTAAATTAAGAACTAAATCTGCTTATTGTAATTATTGTTTATGTCACACTCCGGACTCCAAGATATCAAATCTGTAATCTCCGAACGAACTCTTTTATATTTGAAAATAAATTATACAATCATTTATTGAAATATACATGAGTAAAATGGAATTTTCGTATTTTATAGTTTGAATTAAAAAGTGATTCTACACAACTACAAAAACAATTAATCCAACAAAACTTCATTGTATTTTCATGTTGATGCAAGGAGAAAAGTAAACGTAGTTATGTCTCACAATTCAACGGAAATCTCCAAAATCTTAACTGTATTATCAAGACTAATGGCTTAATAAAATATTACATCCATTACGTACCGTACATAATATTGATGAACCTTCAATAAATGTGTATTTGTCCGCATATTTATGTTATCTTTTATTGTTTTATTTATAGGCTACTTAAATAATTTTGTAAGTTTGTTCAATGTGCAAAGATGATGTCAATTAATTACTGTAATCCTTGGATAACGAACCTCTGGGAAGAATGATTCATTTTTTGCTTTGAAGAGTTACCGTTTACGTCACTACTTTGTACCTTATACACGAAATTAATGAAATAATATAACGTTAAATACTCTGTGCTGTGTGTTATTCCATCATACAATTGTTTTCAACCGGGTTGCCGCGAAACAGTGTTAAGCAGCGCCATAACATTTCTTATACATATTACTAAAAGCACGAAAAGTGTAACAACTCTGATAAAGTAGGAGTGCCGCAAGAAAAAAAATTACCGAGTTGGGAATGTTACTATGAGAAAGTGTTATAAATACTGGCTTAGTACAATTCATGGGGTCGATCGAGAATGTATTTTTGAATGCATTAAAATTAATCGCGATTTGAGTTATAACGTAGTTTTGTTATTGACAAAAGTTCTTTCTCGGTATGTAAGGTTGCCAACTTTCAGAGTAACAAAATCAAAACACAATATAAGAAACAAAATTGAAAAAGTGATGAGCAAAAGAAAACCTACAATCTTGGGAACATGATGAGACAACTGGTGGCAGAATTGGTTAAGCATGGACTACCGTTTTGGGCATCCAGAAACGAATCCGGATAGGTGGAAAAATCCCATGAATTTTTATGGTCTATTCTGGATATGTCGAATCCCGTTCCTCACAACCCAGTCGTTGCCATTGTGAGACTAGGGACGATTGAAACTGACCCTTTTACTTGTAGACACACAGGGCGGAAAAACAGAAAAATACAATGGGGAAAAAAAACGCAAAGTAATGGGAATAAAAATAATTCGGATTATACTTAACGACGCCTACTCCACTCCACGAGGAAAACAGGAATAATTAAAAACCCACAACTTCTTATCCATTTTTCAATTATTTCAAAACAATTGAATAAATAAATAACTGTAATTCGTACTTTGGAAAATTCTTTTGTGACAGGCAAAAAAAAAAAAAAAATGATTTTAACTATGGCATAAATAGCGACGGCCGGATGGCCGAGCGGTAAAGGTGGCATTTTGTGATACAGTATTATAAAAACTAATAGAATTTTGTGATATTTTAATACTAGTTTTTACTAATAAAAATAAAAAAAAAACACTTAGGATTGAGAATGTCTCGACTAGCACTCATTCCAGTATAAAGAACACAGACGGCAAGATGGCCGAGCAGTCAAGATGGCAGCTACCGCTCTGGGGACCCGGGATCGAATTATCCCCAGGAATTTTTCGGAGGGTGGTCCGTCCGGATATGTAGGGACCCGTCCCTCACCAGCCGGCCGCCCTATTGTGGGCCTGGCCAAACCCATAATGGGCTTGGTAAAAAAAAGAGGCCCTTTTGGTGCCCACAGGGAGGCGTTTAAAAATGTATAAAGAACACAATAAAGCTCTTATTGTGAAATTCATGCTACTGTATTAAGAGATAAATCTCCACAGTTGTATTTTACTTTGTTTAATTAATTATTATAGGTGGAGAAACATTGAGTCGATCTGCAAAAATATTGGAGGGATGGCCTATGACAATGAGTAAGAAAAATCTCATATTGTCGGGTTTTGATATACAAAATGTGTGTGTGTGTGTGTTCTGTATACTACTCTTGTACTTTTTTGTAGTATGGTATACTACCAAAATTAAAAGATTTTTCTTTCTCATTGTCATAAGCCGTCCCTCTAATATTTTTACATTTCGACTCAATGTTTTTTCATCTATAATATACGTTGAGACGGAGACAATTTTCTGGTAACAAAATATTGCAGTGATATTATTGGGCTGCAATTTGAAAAAAACTGTAGACCTATAAATTCCCACTGTCAATCTCGAGAACAGAGTTAGATAGATGAAATCCGAGACCAGATATGGAAACCTTAAGGGCAGGAGGCTCCGATTAACTGTATATAAACTTCCGATGCAAACCGGAAGTCATGTTATTTCATTTCAAAACTTTTCCCTGAAAGCAGTTAATAGACGGCACGACTCCATTTCTAACGGAAAAGTATGATGTACAGTACAAGGGCAAGACACTACAGTACTAATTTAAGATGGAGAGCATATATTTTAAATGAAATAAATTAAAAATTGCAGTCCAGCATTTTAACAATGTCACAATAAATAGTTTCTCATTATCGTTAAATTTCTTGATCGAATATTAAAAATTGCTAAATACTTAATCGAATTCAATTCGATTGCAAAGACAACTCTGTCATTTTCACTTTAAATAATAACAGTCTGATTGGAGTCTACTTTTAAACGAAACTAAAATTTATTTTGTTCTATTTAAACAAATTTGATTTATTTCAATCTTTTGGCAATTATTTTAACGTGTAAAAATATCGCTATTAAATAATACAGTTTTTGTATAGCTAGTTACATTTAAAAATTATCTTTAAAAAAATTAAATACAATTATATTAAAAATTGATTCGTGTAAATCTCGAGTTTTTACAAAATTTGTAGCGTTACAAACCTTCTTAAAGCATCCGAAGACTGGCGACAGGATTGAGATCAAAACACACTGGCCTCTCCATAAGCCTTTGTTTTCAAGATAACAATCCACAACTTGACTGTAAAAATATCACTATTATAAAATTAAAGGCACAGAATATTAACATTAAATTTATTATAAACTAATTGGAAGCAGAAAGCTTAGACTTCCTAAAGAAGACTATACAAATTAAAAAAGACCTCCATAGGTCTCTTTTTCAAAAAGATATTAGGAACACAGTACTTCCATATATACATAAGCAAACCGTAATTTCTTGATGCCAAAACGAAGCGGAGAAGCCGCAGCTGATAAATACATATTCTCTCTTGTTAAAATTTCCTCTAGACATATGGGTGCACATTATTACTGGTATTGGTTTGACTGCATAAAAAAAGAATACGTACGGTAAATTTCTCTATGATTTTATTTGATTTAGAAGGTTTCCTAGAATCAAACCAAACCTGGTCACCTGCAATTTTATCATAAAACATCTTTGTAAGTTGCAGTTTCGCTTTATAACAATATTATTTTCGTAGCTTCAATATTTATTATAATTTTGACTACAGCAATTCACATCAGTGAAAATATTCTTTCTACAGAAGTTGTAGTTGCCGATCAAATTATCAAAATCTTGGAATTCAAAAATTTTTCCGTGTATTTCATTAAATATTTTGACCCCTCTATCAGTTATGGTGATTTTTTTCTTTGCTCCATTCCTTTGTTTAGTTAATATACTAAACACCTCCCTAAATCAGAATGGGATAACTCCAAGCTGTCTTCAAGTCCCAGGCACAGTGTTTCAAATAAGGTGCCTTTTGGAAACCTTTTTGTAAGTGTTACAAATTTAAAAATCATAAAAAACACACTTATAGAGCCATTTGGTCAGTTTCCCATTTCTATTTTGTCTTCCTACAGCTCTCCATTTCAGCAATTCAAGTAAATGATGTCAGAGATATTTTAAAAGAAAGCTACCTTAAAATGCTGAAATTATAATCAAACATTAAATGATCCTATCTTAAAAAGAACAGACTTCAATACTGCAATAAAATTCTATATCAGAAAATAGTTATATTGATTTCTTATTAAATTTTTATTCATCAGTACTTGCATTAGTTCACAGATTTAAAATATAGGCAAGGGAAAATATTAATATTAATGTTAGACAAAAGATTGTTACATTTTGGAAATTGTTTAATATAGGCTTGTCTTTTTAATCATTTTTTCCTAATAAACTAATTGATTGTCTGTAACAGGAGTCTTCAACTTTCTGCAGCCTTTGGAACCCTTCTAGTTTATAATATTCTTCAAGGAACCCTACATTTAAGACAGTGCTTTCAAACATCTGGTTATCTACTCAAATTCCACCTCGTCATTCTTTCACATATCATAAAAAAACCACACATTTTTTCCAGGGATAGAGTACCCCTGGAAAAAATGTAGTCTCAGACCATTCTTTGAGAAACACTGAACAATGGTTTTAGGAAGAGATGATGGTTTGAGGTGGTGGGGGTAAGAGGCAAGGGGTAACTCTAGCTAGGGGCACACTAACACCCTGGTTGAACCTTAGCTATTCCAAGTTCTATTTATTGATGGTAAATAGAACCTTCGAAAATTTGGTACGAAATGGTCTGAGGGTGATGAACTAAGGGCATTGTCATGTTTTACTGGTGACTGAATGTTTTTGTTTAGTTTTACTTTAGAGAAAAATTGTCACCCGTGGCTGTGCCCAGCTATTGGCAGTGCCATCTCTCGAGGTTTTGTTGTATCACGGAGAAAGGCACATCTAACACGAAGAAAACCTTAAAAACTTGCAGAATCCAGGTTGACAAACCCTGGTCTATAATATGGCGGCTGGATGACAAAGGCATACCACTCTAGAAGACCTGGGATTAAATTTGGGTGTGTGAAGAACTCCAGAAATTTTTCAAAAATAATATTTATTGGATATGTTGTGTCTCATCCTTCACTACTTGACTACAATAATATAAAAAGAAGTAATTTACAGATTAATTCTAAAATTAATAATTTTTCACTTTTTAAACTAATAAAATTTATAAATATTTACATGAGATATTCTATTTCAAATATGGAAATGGTGTTACATTAAAATAAGTCATAATACAATCAAGTTTTACATGAAAATCTTTTATTAATTCAATGCAACACGTGATGCACAGCAGTGAGAAAAACTTAAGAGCTAATAATATCATGTAGATATCACATTAATTTTTCTAAAATAATTATTTTTTAATCCAGTTAACATAATATATATATATATTTTTTTCATTTTTAAAATATGCAACATTCACTTTTTCATTTAGTGATGCAGACATTTATTCAATCGTAACCATACAATCTCATGATACTTTATATAAAACCCTTATTATATAGTCTGAATGCAAACATCAAATTCTTTCAATACCACTAAAGACCATTTATAAATATGATCTCTACATTGACCAAACCCAAAGTATGATCTATCTATTTGACCTTATCGAAATATCAAATTTCAGAAACTTTTATTTGTAGCTAAGAAATCTGCAAATATTTTTTCCTATTATATATTTAATAAATAAATACAATGATAAAAATGTTACCTTTAAGAACGATTTTTTTTTGATGTTATGTAAGATGCTTAGTTTCTGTTCAGAATAAATTCATTAGCAATTTACCGAGAAAAACAAAAACTTTAATAATTATGAATACAATGATCGTAGGTAATTGAAAGAAACAAACTAAAATTAAGCGAGATGTTAATGAAAAAATTAATAATCTCATAAACGACATTTCATAAGAATGATGTAAATATTATTGAACTCTCCGCTTTGATGCAATCTCCAATATCAGAATTGGCAAAATGAATTTAGTATAAGTAAGATGGAAATGATATATATTCCAGCAATCCTTTCAAAGACCTTACTGGTCTTTTCTAAGATTGGAAAGTTAGAAAATTAATGAGAAGAAAGATGATGAATTAAAGTGATTGCATTCCGGCAGAAACTAAATTATTTACCACCAAAAGTGACAATGATCCATTGATTTTGAAATAATAATGTCTTCTTAACATTTGTTTATAAAAAATTTTGTAGAAAATTTTTATGGCAAGCTTTGACTTTTCTTTTAAATTTGAACTTCAAAATGTGACGTGATGAAATGAAAATAATATGTATATAATTTATCTATAAAGATTTTTTAACAGGTTTGCAATATAACGAGAACTAAACGCTAATTTCCATTTTCTTTATGTATAACTTAAAATATAAATTGTGCACATTTTGAGCATCGTTCACAAAATACATTAATGTAAATTTTAAAAATTAGGAATCACAAATAGACATATTGCATTTTGGAAAATATTTAACTTTGTATATTTTACACTCAACAACTTATCACAGAGATGACAATGATACTTGACTTTGCACAAAGTATTGATTGCTTGGTGCATGATGAATATAGTATTTATGTTTTTATATATATATATATTTTTTATATACATATATAGAGCAAATTTTGTGAGTAGGTAAGAAAAATAGTTTTGTTATAATACAAAAGATATACAGGCACCAAATAAGCTGCATACAATATTAAAAAAAGAATTCAACAATTAACCATAACATCAGATTATAGATGATAATTAACAAGACAGTTGAAACATTCTATGACATAACTTTCTTGCAAAGTGCTTTATGAATTGGCATGATAATGTTTGAAATCAGCAGCAACAAAACATATAGAATATGGATAATTTAATCAACAAATTATTATAAGTATATAAATGTTTATATTGTATATATTGTATATATTCATTTTTTTAAATTAAAAAATTTAAGAAGTTACCTACTTTTGTTTTAGAGATAATTAGTAATATTTATATTAAATAAAATATTAGTTTTTGTTTATCATTCCTTGTTAATTTTTTAATTATAAGCATCTCATATTTCAAGAATGCTGCTAATAATTTGTAATATTTATATTATTCTTATATATTTGAATTCGATAATTTCATCAGAATAAACTTTTTCAACAAAAATACATTTTAAACTTATTACATCAGTTTGGGATATATTTAAAATCTTTCTTACTCTCTTTGATTTGAAATATAATTAAAGAAACTTTTAAAATGAAATATTTAAAGGCTATTGTGTCAAACATTTTGAATTCAATAAATGAGAAATTTAATATCTGAAAGAAATTCAAATTATATTGATGTATATCTATATAACAATTATAAAAAAAACTTTGTATTCTCTTTAGCTTTGTAGATGATGAATTCTGTACATCTAATGTATGTACAAGAGAAGTTCTGAAGTATTGCTGAAATAAAAATTAATAGTATTTCATTTCTTCATGAAAACTTTCTCAGAATTATATTTCGCAAGAATCTATTTTCTTAAAAAGTATTTGACTGTAATTTTAAAATAAAATATATACATTTTAAAAATTACAAGCATTTATAGACAATTCTAAATAAATTTTATACTACATTGTCAATTAAACAAAATTTTCAACTTAAACTGTTTCACTTGATGACTATTTATGAACAGTGCTCATTTTATATATTTTAAGGATATTTATGTTGAGCACACGGAAGTCTTACTACCACTAATGACGTCAGAACTTATCAAAATGGACTAAATATCTTCCTTAAATATTTACAAATGTGTACATTTTCCTAATAGTGCATCATATTTAGTATCATTTTATGTATGTAAACAAAATTTATGCTAGAAATATGAAAACATATTTTGATACATTTTTTAAATATGTAAAAACACAGAACAGCTAATAAATTTCTGGTATTAGTTTTTGTGGAATTAGATATTAGCAGTTCCTGTAGCAAAGCCAATAAGAGAGAGCCATAAGCAAACTTATTGCATCCTACAAAAGCCGTTCTCTCTTCTTTACACAAAAATTAGCAGTTTATTCTTCAAAAGAGAAATATTCGTAAATTGATCACAAAGTCAGTTTATTTTAAAGCAATAATCTCCCTCTCTTAGTCCATGGCATATTCTTCAAAAATAGTATGAAATCTTTGTCAGATACTAACATCACCAAAATCTTGATTCCAAGAATTATATTCAGACAATGTTTTTGTAGCAACACTCCGACGAATGCGTTTTAATGATTCTAAAAAGTCAGCAATTGTGATTTTTCGCATCTGGAAACACACAGTTCAAATAACTTTAATATTTTTTTAAAAATTTCTGTATTTTCTTAATACTAAAATATTTTTAAACCATTAATTAAAAATATTCTTAAAAAATACTTCAAAAGAATAATAAAAAAAACTGTTTATATTATGACAAAAAAGCAGTTCCGACAAACAAGATGGAAATTTTTAGATAAAAACATAACATATTAGTATTATCAGGAAAGACTGTACAAGGAAGAGTGGTTTAACCTTATTAAATGTGTATTTGGTTTTTAACATGCTGTACATTGAGGTATTGTTGAGATGTCATTTTTAAACAGGCACTAGAGAGTCAAAACACAACTAAAGAGAGAATACTTTTGTAAAACCTGAAATGCATTTTGCCTGGAATGTTATTCAAAGTGCCAAAAAGATGTTTAAATAAAATGAAGTTTTCGTAAGTCTTACATCTATTGCATAAAATTACAATGCAGTTATTGCACAATTTAATTTATTGTGGGTTTTCCAATAGGAGACAACTTCAGCAAAGATAAAAACTCCAGCTCCAGCAGTAGTCCACAAGTAAAGATCTGTTGCGAGATGTGTACTTACATCATAATGTGAACATTTTTATTGTTCTTTTGAAGTATTTTTCAAAAACTTAAAATGTGATTCAACTTTTTATGATCAGAAAAATATTCTGTTAAGTTCTTAAAACTAATTTAGAAGCCTTATTTTAATATTCTACTAGAAATATGAATTTTTGAGAATAAATTATGCATAGACTAATATTGTATTGTAATAATATATTTTTAATGTTAGTATTTAAAAACAATTAAAATCTCTTAAAAAGCTATAAATGAAAAATTTTGATAAGTTTATTGCATGATTTTCATTTTTTCATTTATATTGATCATTATGCAACTGCATGTAATCAATCCTGAAACCATTTGAACTAATCTTGTAGTTCATCCAGAAATCAAATTGATTGGGAAGGAAAAATGCAAACTAACAGAGAGATAGTCAGACATTTGCCTTTCCAATTCGAACAAAACTTGGCAAACACACATCCCTAAACACAAATAGGACCCAGTTCTCAAGCGTTTCTGAAAAATGGGCTTCTAAAAATCGAGTATCTGGCTTATAGATCTTTGGAAGGTTCAATTCTCATAACTGATATAGTTGAGTGGATAAGATGCTAGGTGTGGGAGTTGCATGATGTAGGTATGAGCCTTTGCATTTTTTTAAATGTGTAACAAAATGATTTTATTATTTTACTCTATCATTAGAATTATTATTACTATTGTTATTCCTCACGTTTAAAGCACGTAACACAAAAGATTAAAAAAACATGATACCATTTCCTATTTAGCAAAAACAAAGTCTCTGTAGATTTAACTCTTGTGTGTCATTATTAAATAAAATTTTTACTTCTTCATATTAATTTTCAGATAGGGTTATATTGTTATATTTGAAGTGTAACAAACATGAGTGCATAAGGAAATTATCTATAACATTAACAATTAAAAAAAAATTCTGAAACTATACTACTCTATCTTCATATCAGATTTGTCTTTTTCGTCCATCTGCTGAAAAATGGGTTTTTTCAGAGGTCCATTTTTCGAAAGTGGGTCCTATTATTTGGACAAGGATCTGTTTGTGTTTAGGGCTACTTACTCACCAACTTTCATTTGAATTGGAGAGGCAAACATCTAGCTGTCTCCTTGTGAGTTAAAAAGTTGAGTTATGGAAGTCTGGCTAAAAATCAAAATTTTGTGCATTGGTTTATCAGTGACCAATAATAAACTATTCATATGACATTTACATGGGTCTTATTGCATAAAATTGTTGTGTCAGTGTAAACTTCGTGTTGTCCAGAAACTTGAAAACATTCAACCAAATGGTTAAATAACTTTCTGAGAAATACTTTCTTGAATGGTCAATCCATTTGTAAGGAACTGAGTCCGAGTGTCATTTTTATTTTATTATTTTTTTTCGTTTTATTATATTTTGTTTGGGGCTTATGTTTAGTTAGGATGAAGGTTCCCTACCACCCTCTTATTAGTAACCAAAAAAGAAGATAATAAACCAACTCACGAAAGAACGAGCGCCGTAGAAAAAATCACGCGCACTTGCGCTGCCCAGCGGAAATAAACAGTCCGCAGAAAAAATGGAGGGGGAATCCCCACACTCACTAGAAAAGAAATACTTACTAAACCGTCATAACATCCCAGAAAATTGTGCTAAATACTTTGTAAACCGTTTGTAAGATTTTGTTGGAAAATTAAAGCTGCCAGAAAGAAACTTAATGTTAGAAAACTAAGTATGTAAATAAGGGGAGTAACCCAGCTGAATTGTGACGTCACCTCACAGCATAAAACCAGCACGCTAACCGAAGAAGGATGAGGTGATTTCCAGATCGAGGTGATTCCTGGTCGAAGTCCAGATTGAGAATTAGGCGATTCAAAGTGTTAAAGAGGAATTCGATTTGACGATAGCAAAAAGATTGAGGAAACAGGTTCCTAGTATAGTGAGGTGACGGATAGACGTTTAGTTCGTAAGAGATTCTGTTCATAGTTCCTAAGTATTTGATTTGTCGAATTTTCAAAGGGGAATTAAGATTAAGTTAAGCTAAGTAGCTGAGTTTTATTGTCGGGTTGACTTGTTGATTTTCGTTAATAAATTTTGTTTTGGATTATAGACAATTGTACATAGTAAATTCAATTTACTAATTAAATATATTTGAAACTTTTGCTTTGACTTGATATTTGTCGTTATTCTTACTAATTTTTTCGGTGCACGCTAAAAGCCCAGGCCTGGCAAACTAATCTCGAATCTGCGTAAAGTACCCGTTAGGTTAACGGAAGTTTTACCGGCCGCAGTTAGTGTCGGTTTCCTAAGATACTAAAAATAGTACTTTACACATTCACTCCTAAGTGTTTAGTAAGGACTTTTCTAAATTGTGATATTTTGCAGGTGAATTTCCTTCACTAAAGTTTGTCAAGTGTTGTAATTTCTGATCTCAGGAAGGTGAAAAGAGAAAGTGAAGGTAAAACCTATGGGATTACAAAATTCAATGGCAGCAATACCTTTGATACAGTCATTGACAGTTGAGCTAGTCCTTACCAAAAAGGGTGTATGGAAACATGTGGATTCAGAGGTAGAGGATAACAACCCATGTAGGGTTAAAGTTGTGTATTATAATTACTGCTGTAACTGATTATCTTGTGAGACATATTAAGCACTTATGTAATCCCAGTAAATGTAGGACAAGCTAAAACAAATGTACACTCTTGCCACACACAAGTGTTTTAAGCATTAGTGTCACTAGATATAGACAAAGTATGTTGAAGATACATTGGCACAGAATTATATGATGAGCCTGGCAATAGTAGTGTCAAAATTTCAGGCAGAGGAGGGGACATTGTGACAGATATCCAAATAACTGCCTATGTTATGAGCAGCTTACTACCAGGTTTTGATATGATAGTAACATGATTGATGACCCATTGCCAAATACATATATTCTGTATAGAGTAAAAAGACATATTATGTGTTGATGTGAAATATCATAATGAAGATAACAATGAAGAGCATCATCAATCCGTTGCAATTAATATTAGTAACAAAAGGAACAGGAAGAAAGCAGCTGCCCGTAGCACATTCAGGATTTAATCTTGGGGAGTACTGTTGAACGAATAAAAAATTTTTTAATGCAAACATAATAAAATTCTCACCTTATGTGATTACTAATTCATAAGTAATATAGAACACATGACATAATATAAATAATAAAAAAAATGAATTTTAATTAGGAAAATATTTTTGGAAAATTTACTAGTGTTTCTTTTGCTTTTACTTTGGGGGTGCCAGGGCCTTTGGCCCACTCCTCCGGGTGCATCACTGGCAGCTGCTGGTCATGCGATCATTTCTGTCACTTCTGCATGACAAGCCAGAAAATGACAGCAGCAGTAACAAGCATGAAGTGACTACTATTGATAGTATGGTGTCTGTTAACATGATGGCATAGTTGGCTGCTGGAAAATCTACAATGTTAGTGGACTGTGGAAGTAACCAAGTCATGGACTAAGTTGAATATCTTATTCAGTACTACAGTAATATGCAAGTGGTGTGTCAAAGTAGCCAATGTAAAGATCTCATATCTGAATGGGAAGCTAAAGACAAGGATTTATGTTAAAATTCCAGATAGTTTCATGCCAAAGCCAAATCAAATCTGGAAAACCATAGGCAACTTATATGGCTTGAAACAAGGGACTCATATATAGTTCAATGGAATGTGTGAACAATTTCGATTTAAACAAAAAGTGGAGTGATCTACGTTTTTCCATTGTTTTGGGTGGTATACAACTTATAATCACATATGTTGATTTCACAATGTTTGCTACCAATAAATATTGCATGAAAATGTTAACACAAACTAGTACAGATCCTTGAATTATGATTTCTTGGCAAACCCCCAACATTGTCACTTGGTGTCAAAGTGCTAAGGAACAATGATGGCACAGTTTATGCCAGACTGGTTACATCAAATATTTGTTGAAACAGTGACATGTCAAAGTGTAAATCAGCAAACTTACTAGTTGTGCCAGGCACAATGTTAAGCAAAAAAGGAGTTGCTGGTGACTGTAGCTAAAATATAAAAAAAAGTGCCATGCAAGGAATCAGTGAGATCCTTACATTACCTAGTTTTTGTACCACTAGAGCAGACTTAGCATGTATTATAACCATTGGGGAGGTTCTTTGAAAATCCAGAATACAATACTGGAAGGTTTCAAAACATGTTTTACAATACCTGCAGGGAAAGAACAAGGACTTAAAAATTGGCCCACCATCTAGCATATTGACCATGTTTTGTAATGCAAACTATAATGACCACTATAACAAATATTCAATGAGTAGTTGTATACTGCAAGCTGGTGAAATACCAATGTTGTGGTTACATCAAAACAGAGTTGTGTGGCTTTGAGCATAATAAAAGCTTAATTTTATGTTTTGATCAGCATTCATAAGAACTATTAAGTTGATCAGTTCTGGAATGAAGTTCTTGCTAAAAACAAAGTAAAGCAAGCAAGAATAATAATTCTGGCTAACAATAGCACTACAGTTGATTTGTGTAAGTCCATGATAGTCAAATGGAAAGTAAGATATATGCTTAATGTTTGTACATAAATTGGTTGCAGGATTCACAGTGGAAGTAAAGTTTGTATGCACCAAAGAGAACACTATAGACATTTGTACAAAGCCATTGGCACAAGTCAAATTTGTAAGTCATGCAAGCACACTGTTGGCAAACTGAGTTCTCACTGCATGACAAGTGAAGGATTTGTGTAGCATTTGATAGTAAAAATGATGCCAGGTGATTATTTTTCCTATATTGTCTCGAGTTTCATCTCTCTCTCTCTCTCTGTCAGTAGTTCAGTTGTTGTGTAAGCCTCATTATGCTGATTGTAACTAAAATCTGTTCTTTCAAGTTTAACATGAAAATTTGTGCCTTTAATTTCTACTGTAATGATACAGGAATTATACTTATGTTACTTTTGTAATTATTTTTTGAAAAAGATTACAAAAAACTGTATTAAAATGACTAAATTTAAAAGAAAATACTAATATATACAAAGTTAAAATGTAAGTAAAACAGATTACTAAATTCAACAGAAATAAAATTACATCTAAACAACATTAGATCATTGCATAAATGAATTATTACAAAATGTTTCAAACTATGCAATATCAAATAATAAATTTCATTGAATCAAAGTGAATTAAATAATATTTCTCTCACCTCTTTAGGATCAACACTTTTCACTTCTTCAGGTTGTAATTCTATAGTATATTAATATGTATTAGTATTTAAAAATTTAAAAATTATAAAAATCAACAATTTATATTAAGAAAATTTAATTTTCATTACTTGTTATTTTTGACAAAACATATTTTAATAAAAATATTAAAAATTATAAATTTGGATTGAAAATTTATCATCATTATTATTATTTTATCAATTGTAAAATAATTATTATTAAGAAATAAAGTATTTTAAATGCAACAAAATATACAACAATAAAAACTAAAGAAATATAGTGATAAATTTTAATTGTTGTTTCCCCTAATATTTTTCTAACAAATAAATACAGCACCCTGTAATTCAGAATGTCTGGCACCCTCTGAAAATTAGCCAATAATCCAGCGTGCCAGTGTTCCACAAACTAGAATTTATACTATACATAATCTACATTGTATTTGTGAAACATGGAAATACAGATAGGATTGTATCAAAAGCAAAATGACCACCAATGCAAGTTCTAATAGACCATTCAAGTAGTTTCAAATGGTGCATATTGAAATTAAAATGCTTACTGAAATCACAATGACAAATATTTTAAATTATGTTGAAGAAGTTCCATGATCATTATATAAAGGATGTTTTAAATGTTAGGTAATTTTAGGTAAGGATGTTTTAAATGCTGGAAAAAATAATTATGTATTATCTGATTAGTAATAACAACAACAATGAAATATTAGCATTATGTTTCAAGGCTGAGTTTTAAGAATAAACACTTCATTTATTAAAAATAATATTCAATGTTAAGGTATCATTCAAGAAAAAGACATAGTAAATATAAAAAATATGGAGGTCTTTTAAGAGAAGGAACTCCTTGATTGAGAAACTTTGTTTGTGTGAACAGGTGCAGGAAGAAAATACAATTGCCATGCTAATTAAAGTTGTTCTTTAAATAGGACAACTTTAATTATGATCACTGTGTACAGTACAATAGCATTGCAATCCAACCAATAAGCTGATTGACACCAAAATTTGTGTACATGCTATACAAAGAGACTGTATAGAAGGATTTTACAAAAGAATTTTAGTTCCAAAATTGTCCACTACAGAGTAAATGGTGCTTCAAGTATACTAGCAATTTTTTTTATTGCTAGTATACTTGTATTCACAATTCAGCTTTGTTTACACTCTTCATCCAAGTACCTTAAGGTCTTGATGTCATTGTTAAACTTATCCATATCAGGCTTACAAACTGGCCATCATCATACTTCCTTAAAACAGAAAAGAAATTTTATGTAACAAAATGTTTCCTAGCTACCAGACAAAAATCTGTTATCTTTGTTAGTATAAAAATTCCGAGTATTACACAATGAAAGATCAAAGAATAAAAAATTTACAGAAAAATAAAAATATGCTTTAACATTTTCAAAGTTAAGGATTTATTATTAAAACACAAGTATGTGCAGGATTCACATTTTCTCATCCTTTCAAAATTTTATCAATCATTCTGCATATAAACATTTCTCATTATAATATTTTCATCATATTCTATTGTTATTGTATTTATAATTATATGTGCCAATTAGTTTTTTTTGGGGGGTCACTAAGCTTGATCCAAGCAGTGCACTTAGTTTTTTTTTCTTTTGACCAACAAAGATTGATTAATTTATTAATTAAAAAGATTTTTAAATACATAATAGAAACTAAAACTTTTATACACTTACCTCTAATTGGTCCTAGAGCAGCATCTTTAGCAAGTGCTGTCAAATCACTACCTGAATATCCTTCAGTTAACCTAATCAATCAAAATAGTTTTATCACTTTTAAAATGTAAAAACAAAAAAGCTATAATCATTAATTTACTTTCCCCATGGCAATACATATATGCACACACCATTTGTGGTTTTTATGGATGGTAAGAAAATTGGATTCATTTGAACTTAAAATGAAACTCATTTAATAAATAAAGTACTCTACTTGAGTTACAGTTTAGAAAAAAACTGGCTCAATCACTGTAACAGGCATCTCTATATATGCCTGAAAGCTTTATTCCTCCAAAAAATTAGAGGCAATAAATTTACCTGCATCCAGCATTTGCATAAAATTACTACTTTGTGGATCCTCCTCTTTGCCACATACATGTTGGCAACTCGCCTAGGCATCAACATGATATAGGAAAGGCAAAAATCTTGTGGAATGTTGGCCAACTCTTCCCAAAGAACAGTCTTCAGCTGATCTTTAGCTCAGGGTATGCATTTTTGCACCACTTTCTTGAGGACAAGTTAAAGGACTTTAATTGGATTCAAATCAGAATTTGAAACCCAGTCCAGGTCTTGGACTCCATTTTGGCAAAGCAAAGCACTAGTGGAGCATGCAGTATGCAACTTGGTGATATCTTGCTGGAAAATAGCATCTCTCTGCAGCTAAAGATGGGTTATGGAAGGCAACAAATGCTGTTGCAAAATTTCTTGGTAGCATTGTGCATTGACAGTCCCATCATACAAAACCAAATCACCAATGCCAGAATACCAAAACACCCACTACACTTGATACATGCTTGGAAACTTGACTTACTGCTTCACATAGTTTTGGGTGAGTCCTTCATTTGACTGGCAGATTACTCTGTATTCAATATTTTCATATAGGATTGGAAAGAGTGACTCATTAGACCAAATTATCTTCTGCCTTTAAGGTGGTCCCTATCCCATGCAAACTACTACTTTTGTTGAACTGGCATCAACATAAGCTTTCACTTACTCTTGTACAAACCATAACCCATGTCATGTAACCTGTTACTAGCAGTTTGTTGAGGTACAGGTTGGCCCATTTGTTTGCTTCATAGTTCTGCAACTTCCACAAATGTAGCAGGATGGTACAGCATGACAAGTTGATGCAAAATTCAATCTTACCTGACAGTAGTTATTAGTGATCTGCCATTACTGCAGATTGTTGCATTCAGAGCATTGCATTCATTACTGTGTTATTGCATTCAGAAATGACAGAACTGGTTTCTTTTCAGTGTCTGAGGAAGGTTCTGACAGTAGACTGATTCAAACAATTCCTGAGCATTGTGCTGTACAGCTGTTTCATTTTGTTGTTTCTGGAAAATTTTATAGTGTACTTGCAGTCCTAGCCTCTGTCTTGCCATTTTTCATGTTTTGAACAATGCAGAGATTACACAAGGTTTCATGGTTCCCTTTATTTGCATATTGCCAACTGAGTAATACACAAAACAGCAAAAAATTTGTATGTCCAGCCAAGCAACGTCTGCCAAATGCCAAGTGCGCATAAATTTATTGCTTGTGTGATTTTTCAAAGGAGTAACACTTTCAGGCATATGTGGAGATGCTTGTTACACTGATTAAGCCAAATTTTTTGTAAATCATAACTCAAATAGAGTACTTACTACAACCCTTTACAAAATTAAATTTCATTCAACTCCCTTCTACACTGGTACAAAAGAATAAATTGCAAATAGAATGCAAATAAGGATTAAGTCAAAATTAAAAAATTCTGTATTATACTTTTAAATTTTAGTAAAGTATATTAATTATAATTATATATTATAACTTTTATTACATCCAAATGTAATAAAAATAAATTCCTCTGATCCTCTAAATAACAACTAGTAAATTGCTGATCCCAAGATAAATTGATTAACTCCCTCAGAGGTTGTTAGTGACCAGGTTGGAAATCTCTGCTATAAAATCATTTGCATGCTCCCATTCCCAAGAAGCTGTCATAATCATTATCAAAAGAATATGATAAGTATAATGTTATTAAACTTGTTAGCTTTAGTGATAGAAGTGAATAGTGATCAACAAAAAAATGAAAATACTAAAACAGCTGCAGAGAATTTATAATGATTTGCATGATAATCAAGTTGAGATAGCACATTATAACTTTTGTTCTATAAACTATTTCATAATGATATATTCAATTAAATTGTTTTTATGTTTTATCAAAGTTAAAAAAAAACAAAACAAAATGCTTATCTAAAAACATTGCAAAAGCTGGAACGAAGATAACTAATAATTACCTAATGTTTTAACACTTCTTCCAGCAGCCCTTCTCAGGTATATATGAGCAGAAAAAATGTGATTAAGCTTCCAAAAGTTTGATAAAATTTTAAAGCAGTCAATGATAGAGTATTCTACTCGTTCGAAAAGTTTTAAATTAGCTTTGAACAGTTAATTCAAATTTAAAATTGGATCAAATGAAAAAAGATATACAAAATTAATATATTATAGCCACTTCCTTATACCTATATCATATATATGTTAAGTAAAGCATGCCAAGCTTATGAAAGATAATCTGTCTTTACTGTTAATGCAGCCACCAATTCATTCTTTCTTATAAAAGCAAGAACAAATTGGCTAAGCTTTTAAAAGTACTTTTTGACAAATTGAAACTCAAAACGCAGAAGGCCATTGAAATTTACAAGCAAGAACAAATTGGCAGCTGCATTAACAGTAAAACCAGATTAAGTCTTCCATAGACTTGGCATGCTTTACTTAACATATACAGTCAAACTCCTATATAACAAAGTTGCTAAATCCTGAAATAAAAAATTTGCTTTAGGGAAATTGTTATACAGAAATTACAATTTTTGGTAAATAAAGTATTATTTTATGTAATATACAATATTACATAAAATTTTTTATATCTTTTTTGTTTGATCCAATTTTGAAATTTGAATGAATTGTTTGAAGTTAATTTAAAACTTTTCAAATGGTTGAGATTTAAATTCAAATTTCATTTGACATTGGCCAGTTTGAACTTTCCAAATACATAGAATACTCCAATGTTGTTGGCTGCTTTAAACTTTCTGAAAACTTTTAGAAGCTCAGTTGAATTTTTTTTATACTCATATACTTGAGGAGGGTTGCTGAAGAGCCAAAAAACATTAGTATTATTAAGTATTATTAAGAAAATAACTGCTGGAAGAAATGTTAAATAATTAGGTAATTATCAAAATGCTATCAATAAGAAAAGAATTTCCAGACAGCTGCCATTAAAAAAAAGCTATCCTGGTTCAATTTATAGCTTCCTTCTAAATTCTGAGTTATGCGATAGTAATATTAAAAAGTAATAGCTCTAGAACTATGTCAGCAATTGTGAAAATTATCAAATTATCTAATTTGGCTTATGAATACAAATAATATAATTAATAAGTTTTTAATTAAAAAAAACTTTAACTAACTTGGCAAGATGTTTCAAATCTTCGTGAGAAAGAGGATTATCTTGTTTTGCAAGAAGTTTCTCCAACAAAACAATACGCGTTTCCCATTCAGGTAAAGTGACATAAACTCGTTTTGTAAACCTCCTAAAATAAATTATTATTACTGTTGGTTATGTTAATTTATTTTCTAAAATACATTTGACTAAAAATCAAAATACAAACATTTGCAATCTGAGAGATGATCAAACTGTGCATTTCAAAAATGATTTTATTGTCAACAATGTTATTAGACAAATTTTATAAATTAATTTAATTATTAAATATATCATAGATTAATCAGTTGACAAGACAGTTAACTTGTATTGTATAATTAACATTTCATAAATTGCAAGAATATATATTTCCAAACTTAATTTTCATTACAGTTTTATTGTTATGAACATGTATTCTCACATCTGTTCTAGATTAAGTACAGAGTCTAGAATAAGATATGAAATTTTATTATTTTAATAACTTGAAAATGCAATAAATTTGAACATCCCATTGTATTTTTAATTTTATATAATTTTAAGCTATATTTTATAATTAAAATTTTTAAACGTATAAGGTGTCTCCAATCTTTTGAGAGATTTCACCAGCTGATAGAAAATGATGAATACAAAAAGTTTTCCCTACACGTTTTTATTTGGTTTTGGTTACTAGTTATGCACAAAAAACTGTCAATCTTATAAAATTATTTTTTGAATATTGCTCCTTTTAGTCAACAATTCTGATAAATTCTGTTTTCTTTTTTCTTTCTTGAATGAAGGCATATTTTTCCTTTTGAATACATTTGTTTATAACCTAGAAAACATGGTTTTTTTTCTATTAATGAGGTCTTCTACAGGTCTTAGGAAGATCTTAAACTAAAAAGCAATCATTAATCTTCTTAACAGCATTTTTAAATTTTCATGCCCATCAACCCGAGTTCTGGGGCAAAATTTTCAAATTGGTAGTACACAAAGCTTTATTATTGCAACGGTTACATATCTGAAAAAAACAAACATTTCAAGGTCAGTTTGGTGACCTTGACAATGTTTTTCTTGCACCATTGTGAAGATCTCAATACAAACAAACAAAATATTCTCATCAATTTTTTTGTTTAGGGCTTTTTTCGGATATAGCCAGTGCTACCGCCTGCTTCTGGTGAAACTACACTGACGGTGCCTTTGTTTTACCCTAGATTACCCTGAATTGAGAAAACTCTCTGAGCTCAAGCAAAAGCTCGACCATCATCGAGCTCGTGCTCAGATAAAAAAAAATAAGACAAACAATTCTACGACGCAGATCCCTGTACTATTATCGTGAAATAATAATCAAAACAATTCTTAATTCATTGTTTTTAAAAATCTTAATAACTAAAATGTCTTAGGATTTTTAAGCTTTATCAGAGGTATTAATTTACATCTGATATGGAAAGTGCCAATGGCCCAATGGCATAAAGATTGAGAAAAGCAAAATCCTACTCAGATTTAATATACAGTGTGCACCTGTGTGCCTAGAACCAATCTGCTTTATTTCTTTAGCTTCTGTTGACCTATCCTAAACCTCTCCAGTTATAGAGGGAAACAGAATGGTTTTAAGCTAAAACTTTTCTGGCAAAACTTGTGGTATGATGGGTAATAGTATCAGATCACAAAGCAGTTTTTACCCTAGATTTACCCTAAATATAAAGACTACCGTAAACATTACCCTCAGAGATTTAAATTACCCTAGAAAAGGGTAATTACCCTAGAAACGGCAGCACTGGATATAACTAACTGAACTTGAACCAAAATATTTTTCTACACAAATACAAAATTGAGTTTCTTGCACTTAACTTGAAACCAAGACTGAATCAAAAAAAGTGTTTGGGAAAAATGTTGGTTTTCAAATGTTTTCTACCAGCTGGCAAAATATTGCTCAAAAGATTGGATGCAACCTGTACATACAAGGTGTGATCAAAACGTTCTGAGAATTATTACTTTTTAAATAGATGAAAGCACTTATCATCATTTAGAACGAGTCTACTTCAAAGAAATCTCCTTGAGATATAATAAACTTTTCCCAGCATTCCTGGAGCTGCTGGAAACAGTTCTGGAACTCACATTTTGGAATGGCCTTTAGAGTCCTCATTACATTTTCTTGTATGGCTTCCAAGTCTTTGAAAGTTTTCCCTTCAAACACAAGCGAGGTTGTGGCTGACGTTTCCAATGTAAAAACGTGTACGTCAGATGTTCAGCACCACCATCCTGTAAGCCTAGAAGTTTGACAATGGCGTTTGGAATGTCAAGCATGATTCCACTGACGTTCCAAACGCCATTGTCAAACTTCTAGGCTTACAGGATGGTGGTGCTGAACATCTGACGTACACGTTTTTACATTGGAAACATCAGCCACAACCTCACTACAGTTTTCAGTTTCAGATAAATAAAAAAGTCAGAGGGAGTCAAATATGGCAAATACAGAGGATGTTTGATCAATGGAACATTCTGTCTGACCAAATACTGGTTCACAGACATTGTCTTGTGACATGATCCAATAATGTGTTGAACTGACACTTTGGTGGACTCTTTCAGCAACTTGTAAACTTTTGTGGCTGTTTTCCCAAAATTCACAGAAAACTTGTAGCCACATGTTCCTGTAGGTCTGACATTTTGGAATGTAACACTGGCATGACAGATAGTATCCCTTCTTCCTGCTACAACACAAGCCACAGAGATGACATTTGGTACATAAACAATCAATGTCTAGACCAGCAATGGGCAATCTTTTTAAGTGTGCATGCCATAACTGCCTAATCTACAATGCTGAATTCTCTCACATGCCAATGGAAATTTTTGGGAGTATATTATTCTTTGGTCCAACCTCTAGCAGCTAGATGCAGGCTCTGAAAAAAGCTAGATTTAGTTTGCTCTCAATAAAACTATTCTGAAGTTGAAATATACAACTCAGCAACGATGTTGAATATTTACTTTTTAAGATAAGCCCTGAGTTATATGCCAGAAAAAGTAATTGGCATGCCCATTACTTTTTGGGATTGCCCAACCCTGGTCTAGACCAGAGTCACCAAACTTTTTTCACAGTGGGCCAAATAACTGAGAATGATGAGCATGGGCTGCATAACCATTTTGTTCAATATAGTATACTGAATACACAAAAAATAAAGAAAACCAACATATCTATTTACCAATACACAAACATGATCGCTGCAGCAAGCTCATAATCGCTTTTCTTAGAAACTTCATTGAAAATACACAAAAAAGCACTCTGATATCCAAAATACAAAAAGTTGCTGAATTTTTCACTTCACTGTGAAGGTTTTCCTAAATATATTACTGTCAAATGCAAAAATCAAATTGGACCAATTTTGGCATTTTTACTTAGTTATTTTAATTTTTTTTTTACATAGTTCATCTACAATCTATGATATTTCCATATATAAAGAATTATGTTTTAGCTCATTTGTGGCATAGTGCAGTGGTGAGCCAGATGAACTGACCTGGCAGGCCAGTTCTGGCCTGCGAGCTGTATTTTGGTACGCTATTGCTGATATTCAACAATACTGGTCTAGACTATTGCTGATATTCAACATCTACCCATTAATGCTTTTCATTTTTGTAAAAAAGAAAACAATTTTTGGAACTCATTGATCACACTTTGCAGATATATTTTAATTATACGAATAAAATGTATGATTTCAAATTTATTTTATTATAAAACATAATTATTCTATAATTGAAGTTACTAAAAATTTACCTCAAAGCTGCATCATCTAGCTCTTGAGGTCTATTAGTAGCACCCATCACAAGAATTCTTTCTTCTCCATTTGATCTTAACTAAAAACAAAACCAGAAATAATTTTAAAACTGTTAAACAAGTTGCATTAAATTTTATTTCATAGATTACTTAATTAAAAAAAAAAATCTGAATTTGACTAAACACAAAATGAAAATTAAATATAATAAAGGTTTACTCTCCTATTTTTTACAATTTTTTCTACATATAAAAGACATTAAACATTAGTCGTTAAAAAACATGAATACGCTGAATGAAGCACTCTTGGAATATATCATTAAAATACTATGATATAAAAATTACAAAACTGTCTGGCTCCAGACAGTTAAGAAGGTGATAAAAGGTTACAGCCTATCAACTCTCGGATATCCAAACTTGAGTCTGGATCAGAACCTCAAATTTCATGAATTTCTTTTGATATAAATATCAGACTCTGTATATCTCATCTCATCCTAATCAGGAACTGATTGTGAAAAACTGAACCTCTATTGTGGACCAGACAACCTATAATGGACATGGATAGAAGATCCTTTTAGTGCATGCAGAGCAGAAAATGTTTAAACTTGTTATATGTTATATTACATTGCACTATAAGCAATCTGATGAAAACTGAACTAATAATTTAAATAATTAAAGATTATTATAGTAATATAATTTACATTAAAACAATCATTTTTCAATACTATGAATATGAAGGCCAGGAAATTGATTGTTGTTTGATTACTGTTAAAAAATCGATCAGTGGATCCCTAATCCCAGGTTAAGAACTCCTGTTTTAGACTGTTTAGAGTCAACAATCTACTTTTATTTATTTATTTTTATTCTTCTAAAAAATGCAAAAAAATAACAATTTTTTTCAAATTAATTATTAGCAATTACCTTAAAATAAAACACTTTTTTTTTATATAAAAGGAAACTAATGAAACAGCATGACTTACAAAATGCAAAATATGCCAGATCATGCAAATGAGGTTCAAGAGAAATTAAAGCAGTCCTTGAAAAATTTGTAGTACAAAATTAATATTACAGCAATAGTTATAAAAAACTTCATGATAAAATGGATTAAAGTCTTGGCTAAGCCTACAGACATTAATTGGTAATATTTGCCAAAATGCAGGAAAACTCTGCATTTTAAAAGTGAAATTGAAATGTTTACTTTGTTTCTGATCAGTCCAGTCACTTATTATATCACTGCCTATTTACATGGTTATGCACATGCAGCAAAGACAAGTCAGTCTCCTTTACTGAACCATGGTTTCAATTTTAATGAAAAACCAAAACAGAGCTTTAAAAAGAACAGAAAAAGAAAATCCATTTCTATTTCAAAATTGTTTTCAACATTATTTAATGAATGAAATTTCATGTCAACTGCATTAAAATGAAATATTCACTTGTTCCCAACGTGAAAAATTTGCAAATTAATAAACTGCATTTAAAAATATTTTCTGAATTGTCTCAATTAAATAGATAAATAGAAGTTTTATCATCATTTTATAAACATTATTTTCCTTTATTTTTCATGTTATCTGTAATTTATTGTAAAATAAAAGATATTAACATCAGAACATACTTTGAAAATAAAAATATGGTCATAATTAAAAAATAAAGTAATAATAATGAAAAGGTCAGGTCAGAAACTCTAAAAGTTTATCATTTTTTCAAAAAATTAGTGCATTTCTTAAATTACAGCATTCTCTTAATTAAAAAGTTTGGGTTTGTACTTGATTGCTTACTGTTCTTTCAATTAGTTGTATTTCCTTCGGCATTAGCACAAGGTTGTTGTTGAGAACAAATCACACAGGAACTCTCTTCTTGATGGAAAAAGTAGGTTTATTTTCTATAATTTAAAAAGATATGCATTTTGGGCATTATTGTGCTAATTCCAAAGGAAATACAAAAATATTTGTATGTTAAGATAAGTTGTGCAGGGTTTTAGACCTCACAGCACATGTTTTTCAACTTTCTTGTATTTAAAATTTTATAAAAAAACATAGCTGAAAAATTTAACTTTTCAACCTAGTGACATGCAGTTGAAACTATTTTCACTACACAAATACTTTTTGAGAAAACAAAAGCTGGGGTCTGAGAGCCCCACATGACTCAGAATATATTAAATTCTGAAAAAATTCATGAGTCTTGCAGAAAAAACAAATTATGGGCATTGAATGCTGTAACCATTGCTTTAAATGAGTGCAATTTGTCACAACAGCAATTCAAAATAAATTTATTTTTACAAAAATACCATTCCTTGTATTCTCTGCTGCACAATAAAAACAAGAAAGCAACAATAGAACATAGCAGGCATCACATTTCAACATGCAAAACAACATGACAAAAATATTAATTTTCATAATGCAAACTTAAAATTCTAAAATTTTTGTTCACTTCATAACAGTGTTAATGAGGCATCCTGACAAATGTATTTATTTCATTAGTTATAAAGCTAGTAAATTTATACAGTCGACATGATACAATTGCATGGGAAATTTTTCATGGTTCACACATTACTTCAACTGCTTCATTTTCTATACAGAAAACATTCTTGGTTAAACAACTTGCAAAAAATTTTAATACTTTCTGTAATATTTTGAGCAATATTAATTTTTGAATTAAGTTAATAGATTTTTGTTAACTGTGTGACTAAAAAAAATGAAGGGCAGCACTACCTCTACTGCTACTTTCCCTTTAAAGTGATAAAGTTTTCCTATCCTGACTTTGAAAGAGGACACATTCCTCTCCAATTACAAACAAACCTGATGTCAATCCATAAAGCTGAGATAATATATAGCAAAATGAAATTTGATATTTTTATTTTATTGCTTTATCAATCATATTACAATAAACCTAAAATACATCAATCCAAAAGTATTTTACATTGTTAGAAAGATGACAAAATACAAAAATAAGGTATAATTCTAGTTTCTGCACAATAAAAATGAGAATAAATACAAAGATTTTTAAATGTACATTCTTTTCTCATTCTTTTTATTCTTAGTAATAAACTGCTGGTGTTAAAAAGTTTTGAAAGTGGTTTTTTTAAGAAACTTAAGTTATTTATCATCTATTCTAACTGATCTTTTGAAATAAACATTGCAATAGTTTTTCTGAAATGTTAATGTTAGGATTTATATAATATTCTATAATTGTCAGTGTACACACATGTACGCATGCATACAGCTAATTATAAAACAGCCTCCCAGCTTCCAAAACAGATTGTTCTATGAACAGATTAACAACAAAGTTACTGCTATCTGTAAGTATTCATATTTTTACAAATGTCTGATTGCAATCTCAACAAAAATTTAAAAATCATTTACATAGAGATAAAAAAATCAATGGCAGAAAATATAGGTAAATCAAGAAATTTTATAATCATCATTTATTTTAGTTAATGTTCAAAAGCAATACTTACACCATCAAATTCCAAAAGAAATTCTGTTTTCAATCTCCTACTTGCTTCATGTTCATTTTCCTTCCTTTCATTTAATAGTGAATCAACTTCATCTAAATCACATATATAATTTCAATATTAATAAATATTTTGTAAGAGTATGTGCAAATAATCTTATTAAACAAAATTAAAATATTAATTAATCATCATCATATAATATAGAAAATTAATATTACATAAAAAGAAAAACACTAGTTGTAATTTCTCACTTTTACTAACTTATTATATTTTTTTACAAATTCAAATATTTGATGTGTTTAAAGATCAAATAAATTATTTAACATTTAATTAAAATAAGTGATTAATTATAAACTTTCATGTAGAATGCAAATAAAATATTTTCATAAAATCAGGCCTGGGAGTGCTATTTCCCCTTTGAAAAAGTGAGAAAAGTGAGTGCAATAGTGACAAAACAAAGTGAAAACACAGAAGGAAAACTCAGCAAAATAGCAGTAAAAATTGTTATTTTCTTTCTATTCTGTTATGGTTAAACACACATTAAAAATTCTGTATATACTGTAATACAGTAGCCACTCCTTATATCATGCTTTTTTGGTCCCGCAAATTTTAAAAGCATTTGAGTCAATAAATTTTAAATTGCTAATTGCCACTGAATTTCTATTTGCAACGAAATACCTGTATTTTATTTCTACTATTGTCCTTGAAACTACCACTGAAGGTGAAACAATAAATTCCTCAAGAGCTAAATATGCAGAACAGGTGCAGATAGATTAATATCAAATGGAAACAAATGATAATCAAAGTTGTTTGTTTATTAGTTTTAAGTACTGTCTCCTCATTTACAAGTTTCTGTGAATTTGAAATTTCACACCTTTATGTGAATTAATGGTATTGTGTCAATTCACATAAGGGTGTGAAATTTCTAATTCACAGCATAATGTGTAAGGAAAAAATTTCTTTAATTCTGAACAGAAAGTTTTAAAATTTTTATACATTAGTAACTTTATTTTGCTTCTAGAGGATTTTTACTCTTTGTAATTTTATAAGTTTTGATGTTCTATTATATATTCAATATTTAATTTTTTAAATTTTCAATTACAGCATTTATAATTTTTGTTGAAAAATATAAACTACACGAATTTCTAATAAGCAAATTATATAGTACTGTATAATAAAATCGCAATTGATATTTTGATTTTATATTGACAGTATTTATCTTTCAATGTCATTGTTAAAGAAACAATAATGCTAAATGGGTGTTCATGGTATCAATGTTTACGTAAACGTCAATTAATTTGATATAACCACAAATAAAATTCAGGATTGAAAAACTAAGCTTATTTTATATCAGAAACACTTGCTGATGAAAGAATAGAGATTCCATAGCATGTATAATTTGTTTAGTAAAAGCCCAGAATTTTTATTACTCAGTTATATCGTGTTTTTTTTCTGTCCCCTGATAACGAGTGGTTACTGTATTTCCAGTAAACCATGAATACTTGAAAAGTCTTTGGCTTCTGTAAATAATCAGTAATGAAAAATGATGTTCTTTCATTTTTCATTACTGATTATTCCTTCTTTTTTGGCTCCTCTTGCTTTTGAACACTTGACACTAACAAGCATTACATGTGCTGCCCATACTTCTTTCATGTTCTTGCTGTTAATAGCCTTCTCCAGTTTTTTTTTGTTTGCTGCTTCTAACAAAACTTGGCCTGTCGCATGTATTTCATTTTCTTCTACATTTTTCTGGTTTAAACTCAGCTGCAGTTCCCATAATCTTCATGTTACAAACAGCTTTCTTTTGTTGTTCTTCAAAATGTTTCTCTGCTCTTTTTTTGTTTCTCTTATTCTTTTAACTTCTTTTCATTTTCCAATTGTTCTTGATAATTTCTATGCACTGAGGGAGCTAATTTCAGTCGTCCTTTATAATGGGTACAAGGTGTGGGCTTTGGTCATACATGTTTAGTCCCTCCTTAACAATCAAAAGTGAATTAATCATTCTTTCCAACACTGATCCTCTATCAGGAGAAAGTGCCGGGCGTAAAATTGACCCTCTCTCTCGTGGAAACGGGATTTTCCATGCTGATTTCACTAATTTGGCTATACTGGGATATTTATCATTATCAGAAACGGTTTATTTTTTAATGCTTCGAGATGTGTAAATATTGATTTCAAAATAAAATAATAAATCTGAAATAAATATATTCCAAATAATATAGACTATATACTTTTCAAAGACTGCGTAGATTTGCACTATATACTCTAGTATACCTTTTAAACACAGCCGTTTATTGCTAATATTCGAAGGTTTTCGGTTATTTTTAATAACCTTTCTCAAGAACAGTTACATTCGAATGCGGTCGTAAAAATTTGAACACGTCGCCAATCGTAAACGAGCTTTTGAAATGGTTCTATTCGCGATCTCCTAACGGGAGGTTTACAAGCCAAAAAAATTATAAAAATATATCCTTAACTGATTCCTCAGCTTGTCCGTTGTTATACGTATTATATTAGTATAACACCCATAAGCAATTTCCTTGCCTGTTATAATGAATATCGCGTTCGTATATAAATCTGCTGTCGCCGGTTTTCTTATCTGGCGCTACCTTTCCTGCGCTACACCACGCTGTTTCTCCATGCCGATGAGATCTTGCTGCCTTCCCTAAAGTTAATAGCCTGTCCTTTGTAGCTGGTTTTGAAGATATTCCATGCTTCTGCATACTTTAGATGTTTTTTGCTGTAAACTTTTTGTATGAGCTTTGCTTTATCCCAATCTGCCTTTACTTCTTGTTGGTCTGCCAGAATATACGTTGCCAGGGCGGTGTTAGGATGTTCGAGTCTTATGTCTCTTTGGTGCTCGGTAAGTCTTTCTTTAAGGGATCTTCCTGTTGCTCCCACGTAGTATAGATTCGTTTTGTCGTCTGTTATCTATTACCGGGATTTTGTACACCCCTGGAATGAGGTGTAGGTTCGGTACGTCTTTGTCGGCTCTTAGCAGTTGATATAATGTCCTGTCAGGCTATAAAGGACAGGCTATTAACTTTAGGGAAGCCAGCAAGATCTCATCGGCATGGAGAAACAGCGTGGTGTAGCGCAGGAAAGGTAGCGCCAGATAAGAAAACCGGCGACAGCAGATTTATATACGAACGCGATATTCATTATAACAGGCAAGGAAATTGCTTATGGGTGTTATACTAATATAATACGTATAACAACGGACAAGCTGAGGAATCAGTTAAGGATATATTTTTATAATTTTTTTGGCTTGTAAACCTCCCGTTAGGAGATCGCGAATAGAACCATTTCAAAAGCTCGTTTACGATTGGCGACGTGTTCAAATTTTTACGACCGCATTCGAATGTAACTGTTCTTGAGAAAGGTTATTAAAAATAACCGAAAACGTTCAAATATTAGCAATAAACGGCTGTGTTTAAAAGGTATACTAGAGTCTACATTCCAAATAATATAAGTAAAATAATATTTTATTAATGATTTCATAAATAACAAGGAACTTTTTCCTGCAGATGAATAAAAACCAACATCGTTGAAACGTTGTTAACCTTTTGAAAGTGTGTGAAAATTTTTCTCACAAGCAATCAGGTGTACTTTTTACAACACTTCAAATATTTTAATTTATTTGGTAAATTTTATATGTAAATATAAATTTACATTTTCGTTTACTTTTTTAATCTCTCAATTAATGCACAATTATAATCAGCATAAGAGAAAAGATTAAAAAATGGATATTTGGCAAGTAATCACACATTTTATGAAAATAATACTTACTACATGGAATAATTATACTTTAGTCAATTTAAACATACATTTAGGAATATGTAAATGTGATTAAACATTAACAATATGCTATGAAATCATTAAAATAACTTTATTTAATTCAATTTAAAATTTATTTTTGTATTCTAGTATCAAAATATATTAACAGGACTTATTATACTGGAAACTATGGATGCAGATATTTAGTCTTACAGATCAGAAATAATGTTTTTTATTTATTGGCTAAGAAAAACACTGAATTGCCTGCCATCTGGGTTGTTCTCATCTGATTATGAGTAAGTGTTGGAGGCAGTGGATATGTCGTGGTGCAGACCCTCACAAACCATGGGAGAGAATTGTCTGATTGTGACACAAGAATGAATTACTCCAATGGCATCTTTGTCCAATTAGAAATTTTGACGGTAGAGCAAGATACTAGTTTTTGAACTTGAGTTGGCTTGTTTGCTGTTATGTGAGCTAATAAGCATTGCATCCAAGAGGTATTTGAGTACCTAGCAAAAGTTCTTGAGAACAAAGAGAATTTTTTGCAATCAGATCTAAATTCTTGAATTCAAATATTCCCATCTTTAATTGGCATCACTTTGGACTAATTTGCATTAAACCACCTGGTAATAAAATTTTTATGTATGTAATAATGATTTCACTACAGAAAAAGGGATGTAACTGTGTGATATTTATCTGATGCAGTTTACACGTTCAAAAAAAGGAGAAAGAAAAAAAAATACTAAAACCTGTTCAAAGAGGAACTTAAATTAGCATAATTATTTGTTTCTATGTTTGTTTGTTATTTGTATAGTATAGGAAAAGCAATAAAATTTCAAAAATACAGTAAGCAAATGGTTAAAAATATTACAATCCAGATTTGAAGACA
This sequence comes from Centruroides vittatus, assembly GCF_030686945.1. NCBI lineage: Eukaryota > Metazoa > Arthropoda > Arachnida > Scorpiones > Buthidae > Centruroides > Centruroides vittatus. The sequence continues at coordinate 838,206 of NW_027122270.1, forward strand.
TTTGAAAATAAATTTAATTTGGCATTAATGTCATTTTTTTAAATTAATTCTGAGACAAATAAAACAAGAGTCAAAAAAATGAATTAAATTAATATTAATAAAATATCATATTTTATCACTTAATTAAATTACTTAATTTGAATTTATTATAAATTTAAAATTAATTTTACTTTTAAACTGATGTAAAATTTTATATACAAGTTTATAAAATAATTGCATTTAAAATCTTTTAATGTAACAGTACAGATAAATATTTTAAAATTATGAAATTTAAAATCGGAAAAGCAGAATTTGTGACGTTAGTTTTTATTTTCAGAATTTTACTAATTTTATAATATGAAAGTCTGTACAATCTGCTGCAATATATATCATAAAATGGTAACAATGAATGTTGTTTCAATTTGAATTATTATGATTTGCATCAACTAATAATTATTAGTAATTAAATTTTTACCTATAAATACAATGCTAGGTTGAAGTTCCCTGGCAACAGCAAACAAGGCACGAACTAACTTCTCTCCCTCGCCAACCTTAAAAAACAAATTTTCATATAACTTATTGGAAACAAAATGTAATCTCTCAAAGTTTTCTAAATAGTATAGAAATTTCATAAAGTAGAAAAAACAATTATTAAATTTTAATAGATTAAAAAACGAAACAATTTATTAATTACATTCAGTAAAAATATTGAAGATTTTTTTGTGTGGAAGAAAACCATACAAAACTAATTTATTAAAATGATTAGAAATAAAGCAAGTTTGGTTAATTTTCCAATCATCATACATACTACATTAATTAGAAATGATAATTTTAGGATTCATTTAATGTCACATTTTCAATGGTAAATACAATATATTTCTTAATTTGAATCAAACTAAAATTGAATTATTTCTTGTTTATATTTAAAATTATAAGTATAAATATAATTTCATAAGGAAGTTACTTTCTTATTATACTATTCATTATACTTACATTAATAGCTTGCAGGGACCCATAAATATAAATAATTCAGAGATCTAATCATCAATATCCATGTAAACCAAACTGATTTAAGTTAATTATTTTTCATATGAATAAAACCTATGTACTGTACATAATTTGGCTTGCACATTGTATTTTAGATAAAATTTAAAAATATACAAAATTATATAAAATCAATAAACAGTTCAGTAGTCCTCGTTATATTGGACATGTCAGGAGACAAATCAAATGAGCAACATAACCAATGTTTTAGTGTACAAAGGCAATGTCAAAATATTTGATAAGACAAAAGTAATTGAAATACTGCATAAATATTGGCCTTAAAAATATACAAATGGCAGGATATGACTTGAAACAATTTTTCTATTGTACCCAAATATGTTTTGTCTTAGAAAAGTGGAGGAAACAAAATCTTGAATAGGCAGCCTTAAAATTCTTTGGGGCATATACTGACATTTTTGGTAATGACAGGAGGAATTTTGTCCCATTCTTGTCAAATATTCCTTTCAAGAACTGTCATCACTAAGTGCTATTTCTGATCTTAGTCCTATTGAAAACATCTGGTGTTTTTGAAGCACTAAGACCAGGGCTCCAGTAACCATGAGAGTAGATTGATCCACTTGAGCTGGAATCCTTAAGTTGTCAAGCTTTGCTATGTGGGGCTTGGCATTGTCATGTTGAGATTGCCATTAATGATTACAAAACAATTTTCATTGCAATAATCATAAATGTTCTTCAAAAATTTCAATGTATCTTGGTGTTGTGATGGTGCCTTCATAAAAATTGTGCTGCCTACTCCATAAGTTGATATATTATATATTCCCAAAAACTGACAGAAAGGGTTTTGAGTTATGTGAGTTACAAATAGTCCACTTTTTCATTTATGTTTATTTTACTTATGTTATTTGTATTTTTATTCACAAATTAAAATTGTTCTTGTTCTTTTTCATTCAAATTTTGTAGTTCAGTCCCGCAACTGACGAAAGTCCATAAACTGAGTCAAAAATATTTTTGTGCATTAAAGTACAACTTGCTGGATTAATTTATCCTTTGAGTTTCTCCTCCAGTTCTTTTGTGTTTTAATGCCAAAAGCTATGTTTACATAGTTGTTTTTCTAGCTGCATTGGAAATCACAACTAGTTTCTTGTAAACTGAACAATGTATAATATTGAATTTGGCAATTGCAGAGAAGACACGTGTTGTTACAGGATTTTTCAAATTGTCAAATTTAAAAAAAGGTAATTACATAGCACATAATTTCACTTGAAAAATCAGTGAAAAATTGCCACCTTACATCTGTATGGAACATTTAAAAAAGTGCTTATGATCATAAGTTAAAATAACCTGACTTTTATATGATTTTAACAGAGTTTTTAAAACACCTGACATGGTAGACACACTGCACCTTTCTCTAAAATATCATTAAAACTAATTAGTTTGTTTTTGAAGAAGTCTTGCTTTTGCATTTATCAATTTAATCTTGGACACCCCTATATTTTAATGCATTATAAGTATTTCTAAACTCAAAATAATCTATAATCAAAATAGTTCAAATAATAAAATTTGAGAACATTTTTAATGAAAAACATTGTTTTAGAAGCTTATATTCATTATAAATATAAAATAGATATATATGCTATCAAACCAAAAATATATTTGATTTGATTCAATTCAAAACTTTAAAAGAACTTACATATTTTGAAGTAAGTGTTGCTGCACTTATATTTAAAAATGTTGAATTGGACTCATGAGCAACAGCTTTAGCCTAATAAAAACAAGAAAATACAATAAATATTTGAAAGATAAACATTTTATCTATTATGATTAACAATATATATCCTTAAATTAAATGAATGTTGAAGTTTCATACAGTCTTCAGTTATACTATTTTAATAGAGTGAGCTATAGAATAAAACTCAAATATCTGAATACAACAAATCAGAAACTAAAAGATCAAAATGACGTCTATAGCTATTTCCTCTGCATATTGAACATGCTTACAAAAAATAAAATATTTCTTAACTTGTGTTTCTACTAATATCTGATTATAAATATATAACGTGGTTTCTCCCTTGTTCTTCTTTACTATTGTTTTATATTCTTACTTGGATTTATAATGAATGCAATCTGTTAAATTTTTATCAAAATACATTTATAATTTTTCCCATTTTCCAAAATTATATTTAAACCATACATATATCTTATAACTTGTTTCAATTACTTCTAATTGTATTTATTATCTTTTGTATCCCCAAGAAGAAAATTAAAATATTTTTATTATAATTTTCTAATGCTATGAATTATGTTCATGCAAAATTTTACTTTACTGAATTTATTAGATTTATTTCAAAATCATGTGTTTAATAATCTTCTGAAAATTTAAATCTAATTTGTTACATTATTTCAACAGCTTACATTAGAAAATAAAAATTTAAATGAGAAAATGATTTTTACAAGTTTTATATAAAGTATTACTTACCAACATAGTTTTTCCATTACCAGGTGGACCAAATAATAAGAGCCCTCTTGGAGGTGTACGTAACCCAGTGAAAAGCTGAAATGTTAAATATTTTTGATATACGAAATTTCTAAAAATGATAAAGATAATTCTTGCATCACAATTACTGTATATAATTCGTATAATTCTATTGTTTTATTATGATAAGTCAATTTTAGTTTTGATTCGAGAAATTCTATAAACATAGTTTTGCCTCTAATTAAAATTAAACAGTTTTGCAGAATACATGCAAAGGATTTGCAAGAAATGAGGAATTGCTCCCGTCATCTTACTTTCTATTTATTATAATAAATAGAGTAGACATTCAATTCAATAAACAAAAAAAAATTTTGTCTTAAAGAAAACATTTATAACCTTTTTTATTCATGAATAGTGCACAGCACACTAAAAGATTGGGTTAATAGCAAGGTTGAGGCCGACGTTTTCAACGCGAAAACATGAACGTCGGCATTCAGCGCTGCCTTCCTGTAAGCCTAGAAGTTTAACAATGGTGTTTGGAAAGTCAGTGGAATCATGCTCGACATTCCAAATGCCATATTCAAACTTCTAGGCTTACAGAAAAGCGATGCTGAACGTCCGATGTACATGTTTTTGCGTTTAAAACTTCGGCCTCAACCTCTCTAATGTATATAAATTACTCAATGTACATTATATAATTAATAAATTTCTCTTTCATAATTAACAAATCAAATCTGTGCTGCTTCCCAGGAGTATCCTAATTATATAAAAATTTCTAATCTAAGTACTTTTGGGCAGATAAGTTCATCATCACAGGTCCCAAACATATTTCACAAAATTTGGAACTTAAAACATATATTATTTCAATAGTTTTAAAACTACATATCCAAATATTATCAAATGTTAAGTACAAAATTTAAAACTTAAAAATGTCGTTAACTACAATTTAAAACACTCTTATTTACACTTAACCAAATATAATTAAATATTTTAATAAAAATATAATCAAGTGTATCTATGAGTAAGCAGCTCTAAACATTATAAATTTATTGTATATTAACTTAAAAATTACAAGGGACTATATGTAATAACAGTGAAAAATGGAAAATCTAATTAAAATTACACGCCTAATTATGAAAAAACAAACATATCCTTAAAAAATATCTTAAAAAAACCACAGTGAATATGTTAAGAATAATCATAATATTACAAAATATATATACTTCGGGTCTTTGGGTTGGCAAGATAACCATCTCCCTTAGTGCTTGTTTGGCTACTTCTTGTCCAGCTAGAATTAAAAACGATATTTTTTATTTGAGTTTTTATTTGTTTTAGAATAGAAAGTAAAATTTATTAATAAAAATTAATTAATTTTTAAATAATTACATAGCATAAGAATACTTATTCATATAAACTGCCGATTTTTATAGTAATAATAATATACTCGTGAACAAACAAAATCACACACATCATATACATCAGGGATGGGCAACCTTTTTCTACGTAAGGGCCGCATTTCAAAACTTTTGAACTGACGCGGGCTGCACACACGAGAAAAGAGGGGGAAACTGTCGGTAAATCACAATTCTTTATTCATATATAATTATAAATTAGCATAGGTATACTTAATATAGCTTCTGGCACTGATCTAAACGTAATATATTGGAAATATTTGGTTAAATATCAGTCACTGCTAGTTTTAAATTAGTTTTGATGTATCTGTTAGCTGGTCTCTTGTTTTAATTTTTACTAAATTCATTGCGAAAAAACTTTTCACAAATATAAGTTGTAGAAAATAACGTTTGAATTTTTGTTGAATATCTCATTAAGCTGGGAAATTGATATATTTATTCACATTTTATGCCATGCGGGCCGCAAAAAATATTACTGCATGCCGCATGCAACCAGCCTCACACACCTCATATACATTGCTGTTCTCCAAACACCCACAATGTATAAAATATATACACTGAAAAAATTAGTACAATCTCAGAACTTGCCCACAGAATAAGCATCTGCAAAGAATTGAGAGGGTACAGTACATATTGTGCCAGTAGTCTTTTCTTGTGCAGGCATCATACTACATACATGAAAGTCTAGAAATGTATGTGCTAAGACCTAACATCATATTACAGAAATTCTTCAACACAGGAACATGTACAAGCATCAGGTAACTGCAGTAATTTTTACACCTTGATCAACTGAATGATACAGATTCCACCAAACACATAATAAAACAAAGCAAGCTTCACAGCTTACATATAACATTTTTTTTCATTCAAAAGGAAAAAAATAATGATATTGATTTATTATATGTAGTGAAAAATCTATTAAATGTAAATAAATCTACTTAGATTTGAAAGTAAGTTTACAAATTTGATATTAGAGAAGTGAACTCATTTGAAATCTAAATTGCTGTTGATAGTATAATACAGAGGTCAGCAACCTTTTTTGGCTGTGGGTCAAAATCAACCAAAATGTGTGTATTAAGAAGACGTTTCGGGTCAGTGGTATTTTCATTTTAAAACAGTATTTTTTGGTGAATAATAAGATAAATTTTATTGAAAAAATACTTACAATACGCTTTAAACTTTAAACATAAAAATTAAAATTATAATTCTAATTATTATAAAAACAAACATAACTGAATGAACTTTATTTTTGTCTTCGATATCAATGGCTCCCCTGATGCTGAACTTGTGATGTCAATTTAGTCAAGTCTGGCTTATATTTAGTTATCTTAAGATGAATACAAGCATCTAAATTTTCGGTAGTTAAGCTGCTCCAGTTCTTACTTAAAATAAATTGTGTGTGTGAAAATATTTGCTCACATTTATAAGTTGAACCAAATGCAGACAAAATGGCAAAGCCAATTTTTTTCAGAGCTGAGAACTGGGATTCATGTGCTGGGAATCACTTGCTACGAAGTGTAGCAAGTGTGGCTTTATTAAACCTTATTTATTTTCTTTTCTTTACTTTCCTTATACTATCTTCCTGTAGTAACAATTTTACTTCCGTTTTCTATTTACTTAACCACGCGGTAGTTAGTCGACACATGTGGCCTGGACGGTAATAAAAACAAAAAGGGTGTGACACCGAGGGGTCGAGGGGTTACGTCAGAGGAGATAGGAGGACAGGAGCGAGAGGAAGGAAGATTTTTCGGAGAGAGAGAAAAACGGGACGAACAGAAACAAAGAAAGTTATTAAGGAACGGATCCGAGGTTTTTTTTTTCTTATTTATTACCGCCAGTCACCCCTTCGAACCAATTTTCAGTCTTATCATCTCTGTTTAATTCTCTTCCACCTTATCTTTCTCTAGGGCCCTGTACTTAGTTAAGCTAGATATAAGTTAGAATAAGTTCTTTGTCTTGTCGGCACGCGGGGACTAATTGATGACATTGTTACGCGCAGTCCCAAATGTATTTGTATTAGTAATTAGTAAGTGTGTGTAATCGTTTCTTTGTAAATTATTTATGTTCGCTGAAATTAATAAACCTTTTTTTTTATTCTATCAAAGCCGAGCGACTCTCAGGGTCTTGTTATTTCATATACTCGGCTAACAATGGCGTCCGCGACAGGATTCTGTTAGTAACGGGATACGGTTTTTATTGTATAGAACGTAGCATTGTATTATCGTGCCTGTAGATTTAAGGCCCTACAATTTGTAATCAATTGTATTATTTTTATATCATTAATTATGGATGATTGTAACCAGAACAATCTTGCTACATCCTCAGGAGGCGAGGGTGAGGGGATCCCTCCGGTAGTCACAGGGTTTCTAGGAATGGTTCCCATTTTTTCTAATAGTGGCAGTGATTTGGTTAATGTCCGCCAATTCTTCAAGACCATAGATAATATATCTCGCCTGGCTGGGTGGAACAGTGAAGTGAAATTGGCTGTCTTACAAGCTCGGTTAAAAGGGGGGCCATTATCGACGTTCTTCAGCTTGGCTGACCAAGATCCTTGTACTTTTGAGGGAATTAGGCAAAAATTAATTCAATGTTACGAAAAGCGAGAACTTAAGGAAAAGAATGCACTCGACCAACTCTTAAGTATTAAGCAGAACCATGATGAGACGGTATGTGACTATGTCATCCGCATGAATACACTGTTGTCGAAGGCCGCTTCCAATAACGAAAAAATTGGTGCCTTGAGGGATGACATTATTAGAGAGAGATTTATAAAGGGCCTAAGGCCCCAGCTAAAGGGATACGTATTAAGGAGAGAACCCCAGACCTTAGATCAGGCAATTAAGGAAGCGGAGAGGGAAGAACGGGTCGAACTCGAGTGTAACGTTAGTAGAGAAAATAAATTTGTACACACCATTGAAATAAAGAACCCAACCGCTAATGAGGATCCGAATGGTGTGATGAATATTGTGAAAACAAAGGAAGACGATAGACTTGAAAGGTTGGAAAAAATGGTGGGGTCGTTATGTAGTACTGTTAATGGTTTGGTCGAAAGACTGGGTGGAAATCTAGATAAAAATAAGGATAGCCCGAACCGATCTGTCCTAAAAAGGTGTTACATTTGTGGGAATCCTCGCCACCTGGCCCGCCAGTGCCCTCAACGGAATATAAATGATTTAAACTAATTACGGGGCGTGATGATAGCCAGTATCACGTCCCATGCATCGAGCTAACCCTGGCCCCTAATGTGTTCTTCTCTAAAAAGGGCCTTCCCCTCATTCTTGGTGATGCTTATGGTACCAGTATCAAGTTTCTGGTCGATACGGGTGCGGAAAGGTCCGTGCTAAGCCTGAAGATCGCTCAGAGCGAGATATGGAGTAGGGGACCGAACGGTGCACTTCACAGGAGTTGGAAACGACTACGAGGAATCGGTGGGGAGGTTATCGAATGCGAATGGGAGTCTAATATCAAGATCGAAAGAGGAGGGAGAACTCAAAATGTTCAAATGACTTGCATGCACTTGCCATCCGAAGTCGAATACGAAGGAGTATTGGGTATGGATGTGTTAAACAGGTTCCCGGAAGTATTAATTGAAACAGGTGAGAATGTAACATCTTGGAATAGAACCGAAATTGATGACTTTTATCAGTGTTGTGGATTCAGAAGGGAGGAATCCGATAATACGATGGAGGTTAATTTATCCCATTTGAAAGACTACGAAAAAAAGGAAGTGGAGCGTATCTTTAATGAACACCCCGGATGTTTCGCACGGAAAATAGAAGATTTGACCGGTACTAAGGAATTTCTTCATACACCTATCATTAAGAGTAACCAAATAATTAATACAAAACAATATAGAATACCGCAATGTTATTTGAGTGAACTAAAGAAAATGATAGTTTCATATCTGAAGGCGGGGATTTGCGAGGAGAGTACTTCTGAATGGAATTCCCCCCTTCACATTGTCCCGAAGGAGTCCGGCGAGTTAAGGGTTACTCTCGATCTACGAAGAATTAACGAAGTAACCCAGTCCCAGGAGTTCCCTCTAGCCCGTGTGGATGAGATCTTAACGAAGTTTCAGGGAAGCAAATTCTTCTCGGTAATCGACCTAAAGTCTGGATATTTCCAGATACCCATACATGAATCAACACGTCATTTCTTTGCTTTCTCTACTCCTTGGGGAAAATTCCAGATGTGCCGCCTCCCGCAAGGTGGAAAGAATAGCGGGAGGTATTTTCAATACGCCATGTCTAGGCTGTTGGGGAGATTCATAGATATCAATTGTTTCGTCTTTCAAGACGATATTGTGTTGTTCTCCCAATCCTTTGAAGATCACGTGAAACTCCTAAGGGAGGTAATCTCTATATTAGACAAAGCCAACTTGAAATTGCACCCAAAAAAATCGAAATTCATGGTGAAAGAAGTGCGGTATCTGGGACACATCATCGATAGTAAGGGGATACGACCTGATCCCTGCAACGTGGATGCGATTAAAGAAGTCCAACCCCCGCGTAATGTGAAAGACGTCAGGAGTTTCCTCGGAATGGTGGGATTCTTCCGCAACTTTATCCCAAACTTTGCCGAGATTGCTCTTCCTCTTACATATCTGACTAAAAAATATGTAAAGTTCTTATGGGACGACCAGTGCCAATCAAGCTTCGAAAAATTTAAAGAACTATTATCTAAACCCCCTGTGCTATCTCATCCCGACTTTAAAATACCTTTTTTCATGCACTCGGACGCTTCAGATACCTGGGCTGGTGCGGTCTTAGAACAGGAAAGCGAAGGGAAACTCATTCCCATTGGCTACTTTAGTAGGAAGTTCCGTGGGCCCGAACTAAAATATTCCACTATCGAGAAGGAATGCTACTCAATAATCTTAGCCCTCCGCCACTTTAAACATCTTATTCTTGGTCAGAAGGTCACTGTGCTTTCCGACCACAAACCTTTAACCTTTGTGAAAAATATGAAAAATCACAATAACCGCCTCATGAGATGGGCCGTAGAATTATCTAATTTTGATTTGGTCATTACGCATGTTCAAGGGAAGAGTAACCCAGTGGCTGATTTATTGTCTCGACCACATGGTAGTAGAGAAGAAGCCCCCTCAAACAGCGATGTCATTAATTGCATCAGTGAAGAGTTGTGGAAAAAGGTAAAGAAGTCCCAGATTGGGGACAGAATTTTTGGTCCAATGAGAAATCATTTAATTAAATTCCCACCCTCTTACAATGATTACCCGAGTAGTGGCATACTTCCTGAGTATCAAGTAGATGGTGATGTATTAGTCCACGTACGACCGGGACGGTTTGGAATACGTCAATGGAGGCGTGTTTGTGTAGGGGAAACAGCAATTAATGACGTAATTAAAGCATTCCATGAATCACCATTAGCCGGACACTACGGCAAAGAAAAAACGTGTGACCTGATCAACCGTTACTACTACTTCAAGAAGATGAAAAAACTCGTCGATAGATTCGTGAAGTTCTGCAAAGTTTGCCAACAACATAACTTACATCAAGGAAGAGCCCCCTTTCAAGAAACGGAAGTCGCTAATTATCCGTTTCAAAAGGTGTCAATCGACATAATTGGCCCTTTAAATCAAACACATAAGGGTAATCGTTATATTCTCACCATAATTGACATGTTTACTCGATACACAGAAGCCGTCCCTTTAAGGGACCAATCTGCGGCCTCTGTAGCCAATGTGTTTTTCGAAAGGATAGTCTGCAGATATGGCAGTCCCGAGATCATCATCTCTGACCGGGGCACGAATTTTACGTCCTCCATCTTTAATGAAATGTGCAACATCCTTACCGTCAAGCACAATGTTACGACATCATATCGCCCTTGTTCGAACTCAGTTTGTGAACGTGTGAACAAATCCATCAGTAACCTTTTGGCCAGAATATCAGGCGGCAGCAACAACAATTGGGATACCTTCTTACAGACTGCTGTGTTCGCTTATAATAATGCTACACACTCCTCTACTAGTGAGTCACCTTCATTTCTTCTTTACGGATTTGATCCTAAATTCCCTCATGCGTTCCCTGTTGAACAGACAAATGACTACCCGGGTATTCGGGAGTATCGTGATTTCCTTATGGATAAGCTACGATGCATCCGTGAATCGGCATACGAATTAAGTCGCAACCGTAACAAACTTAACCGTAACCGCATCAACACAGGGAGGAAGGTGAGGAGCTTTGAGGTAGGGCAGAAAGTTTGGATGTTAAGGAAAGGGAAGAAGCAAGGCAAGTTTTCTCCAAAATATTTAGGTCCTTTCCGTGTCTCTCGCCTCCTGGGGCCTGTTAACGCGGAAATCGAAAATTGTAATAAAAAGGAAAAACTTGTTGTACACATAGACAGACTAAAACCGTGCTTCTCAAACTTCCGTGAGCCTAGACGGAAGCGTAACATCCCAATTGGACACGAAGGATCACAATCCGGAGAGATCGAGGAGATTGAAGAGGAAGAAGACATCCCTCACCTACCCACTGCGCAACGGGCGAGCTACAATAGGTATAATCAACATAACCAGCAGCATCAAGGAGACCGCAAGGATTCGGGTAATGAGACCATGCTGGAACAGAGGGGTAATATCTCCCACCCGTATAACTTACGGGGGCAGAAAGTGGACTATCGCCGGCTTCACTTTGGAAGATGAACTGTAGTTCATCATCCATTAATGGTTGTGTATATCCATATTAATGTTTCTGTTAATTGTTAATATGTCTTTTGGTGGGGACGTATGTGGCTTTATTAAACCTTATTTATTTTCTTTTCTTTACTTTCCTTATACTATCTTCCTGTAGTAACAATTTTACTTCCGTTTTCTATTTACTTAACCACGCGGTAGTTAGTCGACACATGTGGCCTGGACGGTAATAAAAACAAAAAGGGTGTGACACCGAGGGGTCGAGGGGTTACGTCAGAGGAGATAGGAGGACAGGAGCGAGAGGAAGGAAGATTTTTCGGAGAGAGAGAAAAACGGGACGAACAGAAACAAAGAAAGTTATTAAGGAACGGATCCGAGGTTTTTTTTTTCTTATTTATTACCGCCAGTCACCCCTTCGAACCAATTTTCAGTCTTATCATCTCTGTTTAATTCTCTTCCACCTTATCTTTCTCTAGGGCCCTGTACTTAGTTAAGCTAGATATAAGTTAGAATAAGTTCTTTGTCTTGTCGGCACGCGGGGACTAATTGATGACATTGTTACGCGCAGTCCCAAATGTATTTGTATTAGTAATTAGTAAGTGTGTGTAATCGTTTCTTTGTAAATTATTTATGTTCGCTGAAATTAATAAACCTTTTTTTTTATTCTATCAAAGCCGAGCGACTCTCAGGGTCTTGTTATTTCATATACTCGGCTAACACAAGTGAAGCCCAACACGTTGATGTCATGGAAAGATCATAATATTCTGATTTTTCCAAATCTTTCCGCAATATCTGGAATTCTGGAACTCAAGTGGGTCATGGTTTAATCGACACCTGGTATAATATATGGGCTTTATTAATTTGATGTGTAATGGTTCAATATGGTAATTACAGTCAAACCTGTCTATAATGGAATCCCATGGGATTGAGCAATTCTTCTGTAGTAGACAGGTTTCCACTAGATACAGGTTATCTACTACAGGCACTCCTTGATTAATGCAATTAATTAATCCCTCAATGCTACTGCATACATCAAAATCATGTTAATAAAATACAGTGTTACCTCGGTCTCGACCAAACAATCACCACCCACTAGAACAAATTTTCGGTTAACAACAAATATTTTTATTTTAACTTTAATCTTGTTATCCGTAAAAAGTTTTCTATGATAAAAATGAGTAACTAATTTAAAAATAAAATGAAACCTTAGAGCTGCCTGCCTTTGTCAGACAAAATTATACTCAATCTAGTTCATTTTTTTCACTTAATGCAGTCAGAACACAATTATCATCATGTTTTACAACCATTTCAAGTAGATGAAGTGTTCCAACAATATGTGTCTGTGACATACTAAGATTTGTTGCAAGTTCACAAATCATTTGTCTATTTTTAACAATTTCTATCTGTAATTTTTCTTTGTTGACAGTTTTTGGGTACGCCATAAATTTGTTATCCTTTAGTTCAAAATTTCTCAAACAAAACTTTCAAAACCACATTCGAGGTTTAGGAGCATCTTCCCCATACACATTACGAGTATGTTTCACTGATTATATAGCTTTATATCCTTTATGAAACTTAAAAAGCATAATATGATCCACTATGCATTTTATCTGCAGACATTTCAACTTGATTTTATTCAAACAAAATGTGATGTAAAAAGTTTAAAATAAGCTTCTAAATAAAGAATACAATCTCACATTAGCAATAATGTGTTAAATTTCACAGCTGTTGTAATTAAATCACATATCTATGTTAAGTAAAGATAGCTGTTAAAAATATACAAAAAAACTTTCCATTGAGCATGGAAGAAAACAGTGACTTTTCCATTATATGGCCTAATTTTTCTTTCTGTTTCCACGTTGGACAGATTCTGCTGTATACAAGTTAATTTACAATAATTTTTGCAGAAAATTCAAGGAACCAAAGAAATTTACTACAGGTATACCTCACCTTACGTTGGTAATTGGTTCCAGGAGAGGTGCCGGAAGTCAAAAACGACATAAGTGGAATTTACTTGTCTCTGAATTTACTTGTCACTAGGCTAAACCATAAATTACCATTCCCAGTTCTGTATTTTATTTACAAATGCATTTTTAATAATACATGGTTAATAAGAATCTATTTTAAGCTTACAAACAAATAAATTTTAGTTTTTAATATAGTACAGAAAAAAGTAATCTAAATTTATAAATACATGTAATGTACATACATACAGTACATACTTGTAAATGTACATGTTTACAATTTGGTGATGTTTACAGTACATCGCAGACTCTTTATTTGTGAATGTGGTTTCTCTAAGACATTATAAAATAAGATGATTTTTTAAGGTTAAATAACAAATACAGTTATTAAAATTATTTTGCGATAGTAGAAAATAAACTAATTTATGTTAAATTTACCAATATTGAGTGGCGCTGACAACAATGCCAAATGGTAGATATTGAAACTACTGTGGAAAACGCCAATAATGAGCACTAAAGACCGCTAAATAAGACGACAACACAGAAACACAGATGTTTTCATGTTTCGTTCTCTAGGATTTATGATGATTATATTAACATTTACTGTAAATGTACATATTTTAATATGATTTTATGCACTTTTAATGCTTTTCTAGTGATATTACAACTTCAATATTTGTGGCGGACGGATGTAAAGTCGAATAAAATGACTTAAACTTGATTTTTATTTTTCCATATACTTTTTTGACAAATGACGTATAATCGAGAACGACATAACTCGAGGTATACCTGTATTAATAACAGGTTTTCACTTCACACAAGTTCCGTTATAGACAGGTTTGTCTGTATTTGTAAATTGGCCTCAAATGGAAATTGCTTTTAAGGTTGAGACAGGCCATTAAAAGAAAATATCAACATTTTCGTAGTAATGATAGCTTTATCCACAAACCTCAAACTAAGATGACTAATGCATGAAAATGTTTTTCTGTAATGTGTTCTGCAAACCTCTCCAGTGTCTCATGATTCCATCCTATATATGCTATAATAGCAAAATATCTAGTGATGGAATACGATAATAGGACATTAATGAGCAATAGAATATACAATGGAAACAAACATTTTTATTTATTTGACAGTGAATTGTTAATAACTACTATATTAATAGTTGCTGTATTTTAGGTAAAAAATTAACTTGCTTAAATATAAATATTTCACTATAGCAAAACATTAACACAATTCAAATATATTATACACACAAAAATAAATAGCAAAACTTTCAAAATTTTATTTACCTATATCTTCAAAGCTCACAGTAGGTCCATTATCTACAATTTCATCTAAAATCATATGAGCCAGTTTTGTATCAACTCCTCTCAAAGTTGTCCTACTTAGTTTTTGAGTTCTTGTTGTGGATAGTAATGTTTTGGAGGGTGAGTTCCTTCCCTAAAACAAAAAAATTAATGTAATATGTAAAAGTTAATGTAAAAGTTTAAAAATAAATTTAAATAAAAATGATAATTAAACAGATCTAATGAAATTCATACTACTACTAATTAAGCAACAAAAAATTTTTATTTGAGAAATGTTTTTGCTGTGCAAGTCATCATCCCCTCTAATACCTTAAAGAATAGTCCTTGTATTGTCCTTTTACATATTAGAATTTACTAGAAATTAAAACTACAAGTAATTAGTACTGAAGATGATTTGTAGAGTCAAAAACATTTCTCAAATAAAAAAATTTTGCTATCCTTAGTTAGCAGTTGCATGAATCCTGTTAAATATAGTGCCAAGTTTCTTAGAACATTACAATAAATAGATCTAAATTATTTATATATAAAAATAAATATTAATGTAACTTAGTATTTATTAACAATTCACTGTCATTAGAAAATATCAAAAGTGACAATAATATATTAATCTACAGCATGTAGATTTGGCATATTTTTATAGTTTTTGGTCTTATTTTTTTTTTCATATTTTCTTCTAGAATATTGTTTCCAGAAGAAGATTATAAATGCATGTCAGATTTTCTGTTAAGCTATTTTTCTCATTACAAATTATATCATTTAATTATTGAAGTTTATATGTTTGTTTTGACTTATTCAAAACTAGCAGACCCAGCCACACATTGTTGTGGCTAAAAATGTATCTATTATAAATGTATAACACTTCCCCCGTGGGGGGTTTCAAAAAATCCCTTCTTAGTGTACATTCTCTTGACGTACCCTATTAAAACGCAATCAAAAACACAAAAAAAAACCGCATCTAAAATAGTATAATAGAAGTGGAGTTCTTCACGGTAAGCCTTAATCCTGCCCATCTCCTCCAGTGGGGGGGAATGGACAAGATTAAGGCTTTGTACAGTGAGTTTGAATGAGGATGTTGTTGTGAAAGCAAGTGATGTAACTATTATCTGTATGCTGTCACATCTCCTTTGAGTTTTGTGACGATGTAATAAGTACAGATGATAAACTTGTTCATTTCCGATGTCCATTTTATTCGTTGGCGTGGTTTACCTGCCTTAGTGGTCTGTGGCTGGATTGCGTCAGAAACATCATTAGGCTGGTTTCCCAAAACTGGTGTGGTCACTGATAACCTTTCCCTTTCCTCTGTTAATTAAAATAGGTAAGAAGAAATATTGCATTTAATGATTTTCAGATATGGAGTCCACAGTGTGGTCTTCACTTGGGCTTGGTGTTCTTGAAGTTTCTACATTTAACATACTCAGTCCTAGTTGTTGGAATGTAGGTAAATATGGAGCTGAAGGTTAAGACCCAGTAGTTTTCATGTGGCAATACTATCTTATGGTAAAACTTTTGTGTTGGTCACCAGTTTTAGATCCTATCTTCATAGCAACCAGTAACTGATGTGTATGGCATGGCTGCTACTGTTATAGGTAATAAGGTGTGATGCCACTTCTTAATGATGATGCTGGCAAGCCTTGATATATTCCAGGATGCAAATGCCATTGTCATTGAGCACACCATATCTGTCTACAATTGGACTTGCTCAAAGCCTTCTCTTATGTGCCTAATATGCTTATTTAAATCTCCACCTAAAAAGAAAAGCTCACCAGCACTAGCAGTTTGGACATATGTTTTGAAGTTGTAAAATTTGTCTTTTTCATTGCTTCATACATTTTATCTATAGCCATGAGATAATTCACGGAATGCCAGTATGTTTCAATCCTGACTGATATTAGGCAGTCTGAGGTTTGCTTGACTTTATATTAAATATAAGTTTTCAAAAGTTAATACCTTAGAGGAGGTTGCAACAGTGGGCGGCTGAGAAAATTGACGACGGATAGTTGGTGGAGTTGTTGCAGTCTCCCTTGAAGTACTGGGACCAGAAAGACAAGGTGAAGATGGCACATTGCGTGGCAGTGTCTGGCTTTTGGAACGCAAACTAATTTTGCGTGCAGGAGCTGCTGTCTTCCTATCTGAAGTTACAAAATACACAAATTTTAAATATTTCAAAATAATTTAAATATATTTGACAATAATAAAAAAAATTTTAAACAGAAGTTAAAATTTTTAATATAATTTATATACTTAAAATTAATCTCAAAAGATATTTTCATGAGTATTAAACTTTAAAATTAATTTTTTTTAAATTAATGGATAAGTTTACATTCAACTAATATAATTGAAAAGCTCATTGACAAATTTTTACAAATGTTTATTGATTAAAGTAACAAAAAATTATGCTTTATCAAAATGAGTATCTTCTAAACAATTAAGTCCCAAATAAACTTTCACGTCTTTCTGGCTCCTCTTCAGAGCTTTTTTTCAAGAAAGAAAATTGAGTATTACAATTCTAAAAACATTCCAAATAATTTAAAAATTTTAAATGATTTTTTCTGTGTTTTGCAATTAAGCAAAACCAGGCAATTTAAGTACCTTATACCAGTGGTTCTCAATCTTTTTAAAGTCGGGGGACACTAAACTTTCATATTGTTTTCCGCGGAACCTTTACAATACATCAGCTTTAAAGCAGGGGCGGCAAACCATTTTGAAATCAAGTGCACTCGGTCTAGTAGATGACAACATTGGCATTTGCTAATTACATTCCCATACAAAAATTATTTTACATTGTATTGATTTTTCTTTTGCAACAATTTTTAATTGTATATTTGTTTTTTCGTGGAACATTTGAAGCGGCTTCACAGAGTACCCATGTTCCGCGGACCACGGATTGAGAACCACTGCCTTATACAACCTAGCCACAAATCTAACTAATTATATAATTTAAACACAAACTCAAACATATATACAGCCCATTAACATAAAAATTTGCAATTTTAAATTCAAATTTTACAATTGTTTGAAGTAGTGAACAGATTCATGAAAGGTGTTGAGATAAATTGCCAGATTTTATTCAATTGCAGAATGAAAAGAAAATTTTTCAAACAACAATAACTTTTAAAAATTGAACATGGTTTTAAAATTGTAATATTTAATGTTTGTTTTTGGAGTTATATTTATGAAAATAGCAAGTGAGACACAAAATTATCTGTATTTTAAACATTTAGACATTTAGTAGATTAATTCCAATAAAGCGTAATTTTCTTGCTTTAAATTTTGATTGCAATTTTAAAGAGTTATTAATTCAATATAATAAAATTTGTAATTTTATTGACTTTAGAATGTGATAAATATACAATGTTATTTTCATATGAATGTTTGGAAATTTTAAAACTTTCTCTTCTCTCTTATTTCGAGTCACTGAATTCTAATAGTTGAATAAAGTAAAATTATTATATTAATCTTATTTCAACTTTAAAAAAATGTTCAGCTTATAAGCTGTATATAGTGTTTGAAAACACATCGAAATATTTTGATTTTTAACCTAATTTTCTATTGAATTTTTTTTATGACAAGACGCATTAGAATTTATGGTTTCATACTGCAATGAAAATAAGCTAATTTTTTCTGTCAATACAATTAGAATCTATGAAAAAATTTAAAACTGTTTTTAACAAATAAAACAAACTCAAGTTTGTTTGTTATCCTATTCAAATATATCATAAAAACAATATAACAATGTGTAAAATCTTAGTTTAAGCTTGCTTTATATATGTGAAATTCAGATTTCACTGTTAAAAAAGATTCATTAAACATACTGAACAAATTCAAAATGAATAGCAAATAAAAATTTCAGATTTTTTTTTACTAAATTTTTCTGAATGAGTCAAAGAATTTTCTTTTAAAAAAACTATTTCAACAAAAAAATATCTAAATTTTTATAATCAGTAGTGGGTCTAAATTATTAAACAACATAACAATTCAAAAATATAAGGACCCATAAATATAGATTCTCTCTTTAGATGAATAATATCCCAGTAGATCATTTATTTGAGATCAACAAAGCGTTGTCTTAATACAACTCAATTTCACACCTTTCGCTTTCTGATCACTGTATATTTATAAAATGTTTAAATTAATTCTTTTAATTGCACAGAATGATGTATTATAACAATGTATTTTGAACTTCATTTCTATAAAACAGCAAAAGTATTTGATTTCAACTATTATTTAGTTTTTAATGAGTCATTAATTGAAAATTTTAAGTCATATATAAGTAAAAATCGTCAAAAGATTTTAGTTTTAAATTGACAGTTAATCCAAATAAAAGAATTAATTTTTGGTAAAAATTTAAATCTTTTTCCCTCTTTATAAGTCTTTGTTCCTGATACTTATTATGTGAAGGGATATTTCTTACTATAAATAATATTTATGTGGTGCCCGTCCCCCGCGCTAGCGACATGGTCAAGCCGAATGTCGTGCGCACCCATTCTGGCGCACGTGGGAAAAGACGAAGACGAAGCTTAAGCACATTCTTCTCCCCCGAGGCGAAAAGACGACGACGGTAAGAGTAGGAAAGGAAGAAGCTACGACGTGTCCGCCTCAAGACGATTTGTTAGTGTTCTTTGTGTTGTAACGTCCTCTGTATTATATTAAAGTGTATGTCCTTATATGTTATAAGAAGTTCTTCGTGTTTTCTTAAACTGAGTTTTACATACGCCTCTTAACGCTCAGCTCAGCCATCCACAGACACCACATTTATATGATTTATAGTAATTAGTATAGTATTAATGTCCATTTCACAGAAAACATTAAAGAAACTAATTACTGTCATCCAGTTATTTTTCATGTCTTCAGGATATAGAATAATAAGCATTCAAACAAATTTAAATGCTTAGGAATATAATTAAATAAGAATAAAATAATTACTACTATTATAAATACAAAATAATTACAAACTTAATAATTCTGAAGAATGTATAAAGTTATCCACTATTTATCTTCAATCACAATGCAAAGATGAATTTCATGTATTATGATTAGCTGTACACATTACCTTGCAAATAAATATAGTTGTATAATTTAAATTCAAAACTAGATTTTTTTTGTTTTTCTATTTAAAAATATAATTTTGAATTATTTTTCAGCCAACTTTATTCTATAACGTATTTGTTTTAGTGAAGCAGACATTTTAATAACTTCCCTACACTTATATGAAATATATTAAACTAGCAGGTGGGCCCCGCATTGCTTGGGCAAAAGTAACAATACCGAAGATTAAGATTATTACCTTACCCGTTTTCACAGAATGCAAGAATTGGGTCTTCCCTGTTTCTAGACTAATTACAGAATTTTTAGATAGGTCTAAAAATATGTTCGATTTCCCGCAAAAACGAAAAAAAACTGCATCTGCGTCTTGCACGTTGCTTTCTCTTAACACTTCCATTGTTACATAACACTTCCATCGTCGATGGAAGTGTTAAGACTTAATCCTGTCCCTCTCCCCCCGTGGAGAGGAATTTCGAAAAATCCCTTTTAGCATGCGTTCTCGTGACGTACCCTAACTGTGTACAAATTTCAACTTTTAACTCCTAACCGTTTGAGCTCTGCGCTGATTATTATTATTATCAACTCGTCTCGATTATATATATAGATAAAGAAATTTTATTTCTGTACTAAAATAAATGTTTTTGTTAATTATTCTAATAAAAAATTTATTATTTTAAGAATTATTTTGTGTAATCCACTTTCTAAAAATCTGAAAATTTACTTTGTCTTAAAATTTGTTTTATTGAATAATCATTTCAGTTAATATAACCATAAATTTTGATTGATTATTTTCCTAAGTAATTCAATTTTTTTGAATCACACTGTTCTGAATACTAAAAAATTATTAAAAATCATAATATTTAATTTAATAAACTATAGAAGCTCTTAACATTTAGTTTGTTTTATTATTCTGAGAATGAATATTAATTAAAAATAATGCCACCAGAAAATGAAAACTTTAAATTATATAATTTTAGATATTTTTTAAAGGTATTTTTTGTTTTAACAAATGAAAAAATAAAAGTATATACGTATAATATTACAGTATATTTATGTATGTACAAAAAGAGAAATCATACTATTAATATCATCTTTATAATGCAATTTTGTTTTTCTGTTCTATTACATTAAATATATATAGATTAATAGTCATTTTTAAAAACTATTTTCATTAGATGTTTGTTTTTATTTTTAAAATATAAATAAAGTTATTTAAATATACATTAAAACATCATCTATAAATTAATGTAAAAAGAAATAATTTTCAGAACATATTGTGAAGGAAAAAAGTAAAATGTTTACTAAATTTTTGAACCTTTTTCTTTAGATAATCATTAAGATTTTAAAATATAATTTTATTAATACATAAAAATATTTTCCTTTTATATTTCAAAATAATTTTCAGTATTCAGTTATAAAAATTTAAGGAACTTCTACACATATATTCCATAAATATGGAAACTAATTTTTAAATAATTTATTAAATTCAATTTATATTACTTAAGCGGCATTAAAATATTTAGTAATTTCATTATCTTACAATATGTTAGTGTTATATGATACAGGACTTAAATCTGATATTTTGCAGTGGCCAATGTAATTTTAACAAAAGTTAAATGTAAGATGAATGACAATTATGACAATCATTTTTTTGGTTTTTATAACAGTATC